>NW_026930692.1:0-43755 GCF_032062105.1 Saccostrea cuccullata | reverse complement strand
TAATCAAAGCACTTATGCAGTAAACAGGGAGAGGCAATTAATTTCAATTATATGAAAAATTCAACATTTTAAATATGGTACGATTTTAAGATCACGTGAGTAAACCTATTGCTATCCATTTTGTCCGCAGTTGTGGGTTAACATTTGAACATTTTCAGCTTTTTATCTTAACTTCGATTTTTGGCCATATCTTGAACATAGAGATGAACAGTTGTCAGCGCAACTCCTCATAAACCAATGCACTGAATTTGGTCAAACTTTACAGATTTTTAGGACACAAGGTGTAGATATGCATATTACCAGGAAATTTAGATTCCTTTATTTTTTCTGGGATTTTTAGCGCTTTGAGTTTTATGGTAGTGTCGTGTATGTGAGCTTGCTCACTTTTTCTTTCATTAAAGAACCAGAGGTCTCTGTCGAGACTGTAGCTCTACTGGTTTGTACTTATCAAAAGCCATTGCACTATTTTATGTATCTTTATGTAGTCTACTTGTGTGCCAACTTATTTTGAAATCAAACTAAAACAGTAGAAGGCGTAGCGTTTTAAAGGAATTTCACAGAAAATTCTATTTTTAGTAACCATGGCAACACCGTTCATCGAAATCAAAAACCGATGCACTATTCTATGTATCTTAGTGTAGTCTACTTGTGTGCCAAGTTATATTGAAATCAGACCAAAACTGTAGAAGGAGTAGCGTTTTTAAGGAATTTCACAGAAAATTCTATTTTTAGTAACCATGGCTACACCGTTCATCGAAATTAAAAACCGATGCACTATTCTATGTATCTTAGTATAGTCTACTTGTGTCTCAAGTTATATTGAAATCAGACTAAAATTGTACGAGGAGTAGCGTTTTGAAAAATTGTTTACAGACAGACGGACGGACGCCGGACGCATTACTATCGCATAAGCTCTTCTGGTCTCTGACCAGTAGAGCTAATAAAAAAAAAACTAAAAATAATTTTTGATACAAATTAATTTAAATAAATTAAGCAGTTATAAATGTATGTAAATCTTTTCGTCAAAATGTCTGGAATCAATTAACATCTTGAAAACAGAAATATGAAATAGATTAAAATGGGATACATTATTATCTTTCAGAAACACTAAAAAACAAGCCAGCAACGCTTCAATCATTTCTGAAAGATCTAAAGTGGGCTTTAACACAAGGAGATGTACATAGGCATGATGGGAAGGACACGGGAGCAGGGGAGGACACAGGAGATGTATACATAAGCATGATGGGAAGGACACTGTGCCTTAGAGAAGATTGTATTAAAATTTCAAGCATCTACGTTGCGTAGTTGCTGAGAAAACTGCGAAGAAAATTTGTTATGTATGAAACGGACAGATGCACAGACAAACAGGAAGTTGACATTTGACAGTTGGATTTGAGCAAAAATGTATCTTACCATATGGCATGCCTCAGAGAAGATTGTGTTAAAATTTCAAGCATCTATGTTGAGTAGTTGCTGAGAAAATTGTGATGAAAATTTGTTTCGGACAGACACACGGACACACAGCTACACGGACACACAGACAGACGGACGTACAGACAAACACACAAGGGTAAAACAGTAAACCCCCCTCTCCTTCGGAGCGGGGGTACAACAACCCAAGCATCATAACTGCTGCTATTCCTGCTCATGCAAAAAAATCAACTGCCCCCACCAGCATGTCTGTCAGTACTGTGCTGGAAAGCACCCTCGTCGACAGTGCTACAATTGCTCAAAACAAAGTTTCTCGAAACAAAACGCAAAAAAACCAACAAGCATATCCAACAAGCCAGCACCCTTGACCAAGTAACAAGAGATGTTTGTAACACACATATGCCCCCCCCCCCCTCCCTCCAAATTGGAATTTTTCCAAGGAACATAACTGGCGCAATCGTACCCAAAACAGAATTTGACCTCTCCTAATCATGATCTTAGTACTGCCTGAAAACCTACGAGGTTGTGATTATACATTATGTTGGAGAAAGGGAGAGGGGACATTGCATATTTTTCACCAAACACCCGATGCGTCCAAGTACGATGACTGAGACGTTGCGGGAGATCCGTGTCCTTAATTGTGAAGTGCAATTAAGATTTATGGGTCAATGTGCCATTTCTAGGCCTATTAGGATAAAAGACAGGCGTGGAAAAAGGCCTTAAATCAATTTCTTCCAGGTCAAATTTTTCTTTATAGAAAGCTCATAAAGTTTTATGGCATTCAGTGATTTTGAGACGGAATGGGCGTTGCAGGGAGAGGAATGGTCAATTTCACCAATGTCTGACACTGGATAGGCTCTCTCTCTCTCAACCAAGTTTTATGATAAACGTGATAATTTTAATTTTTCTATCGTCATATGCAGCAATATACCTTCATCACCTGCATACGGAGTATATATCTCTCAGTTGATTCGATACGCAAGAGCATGCTTTACGTATAAACAATTTCTGAACGAAGGTACTGGTAGGTTATTGACAAGCAAGTTGATGAAACAAAAAATATCAGCAGTCTCGTTTAAAGTCATAATTTGTTAAGGTATATTTTTTCCCGTTATTTCCTAATCATGACAAGGACCACACGGCAGGTGTGACCGGTCGGTAGGGGATGCTTACTCCTCCATGGCACCTGATCCAACCTCTGATGTTTCGGGGGGTCAGTGTTTGCTCTGCTCTTATTTTGTAATGTTTTATGGACATCGAGATTGAATACTGTTCGTTTTCTTCATATCCTTCTCTCTGAAGTATTCCTCATACTCCCCGTATTTAGCGTTGACTGGACATGACGGGACAGAAAAACCTCAAATCCCAGTCTTGGAGAAGGAAAAGAAAAGAGACAGCTTACGTTCAAAACAAAGAATGAGTGAAACAGAAGACTCAATTTTGTTTACATTATTGAGGTAAGTCCTTGTTGGGTGAAAGAAGGGGGACGTTAACTCGTATGCAATTACATGATTAAATAATACAACATGAACAAATAAAGTTACCTTTTAATAATGGAAATTATTTTTAAGAGACCCCATTTCTTTACATGTTATTAGCTTTTGAAGAAGTTTTAAATAATTTCTGTATTTCTTTTTTTTTTATTGGGGGGGGGGGGGGGGGGGGTTACATGTCAATGTTAAAGTTAAACTACTTTAGACTGAAAATCAGAAATATCATCCTCTCATTCTACAAAATTATATGCAAGCATGCAATATGAAGAGGTGTTCATTGTAAATAATATTCTTTTTGAACTTTGTACACTTAGATCATATTACTTGTTAACATAATATGATTTAAATCATATACGTAATTAGACAAAATCTCATACCACATGAAATTTTCGAATGCATATAAACATAATTTAATAGCATACAAAAAAAAAAAATTTCGATGCAGCAGTCCTGCGTACGCTGCCTACAGAGGAAGACTGTGTAATTGAGGAGAGCGTTTCTCTACACACTATTGCTCACTACCCTACAAATCTTAAAATGAAGTGGAGTGGTCCTGAACTGGAAATCCTCCATCAAGTCAAAGACAACTGCACTGATGACACGTCCAATCCAGAACTCTATAAGCAGTATCTGTCCTTGTGTTCTTCTAGGGGAATTCCCAGTTGAACTGTTGATGCTGTGAGGAAAAAAATCCTGAGGCTGTAATGTATGGATGGTGAGGATAAACTTCACATAAATTTTCTTTTTTGGTAATAGAGACTGCAGAGTCTGAAATGGCGGACTTCTAGTCCTATCAGACCAAGTTGCAGAGGAAATATCCAACGTGTTTACCTACTCGGAGATGCTGACTTTGGACAACGTGACTGTAGGCCAGAAACTTCTGAAAGTCCTCATTACAGATCTGTTCAAGTCTGCCAAGCTACTTCAGTTGTTTGTTGCTGATTTGCAATGTCAGGATGTTCCTCGAGGGCTATCTGTAAGGGAGTAATGAACATTCCACAGATAGCAGAAATGCTCTCCCAGACCAAGACAGTGAAGTCCAGGTTGTCCACGACGTACATGCTGGAAATGTTGGCGAAGTTCAATAGATCTCCCAAGGAAGCACTGGAGGAAGGATTGCGGCACAGTGCGGTCAGATACTTCCCAGCTGTTCAGACGTATGATGTGTGTAGACACCCTGTGTTGAACTGAAATGGGCTGTATGTGTGGAAAGTGATGGCCAGTCCCGGGGATCCATTGGTGGATGATGCCCTATGTCAGAGCTGCACCCAGACGACTATGCTTCAGCTGGTGTCCGGAGGGTACATCAACCAAAGCAAGCTGAAGGAATTCCAAAGGCGACCCAATTTCTCGTTTCCATAGATGTCACCCATTCTGCTGGAGTTGAAGAACCTGCAGTTGAGCACCACTGATACCAGTAAGACTTTATTGTTCTGCCCCTGTGTGGCCCTCCTTCAGCAAGGAAGAAGAGAAACTGGAGTCCTCCATGCCAGTCCCACAGCACCGGTTGAAAGCCATGTCCATTTTATCCACTAAATACGAGTGTGTTATTGGCCAAAAGAAGATCTGGCGGCTCCATAAGACTCAGAATGGCACCACCTACCAACAGTGGTACAGATCATGAAGTCCGTAAAGCAGAAGCGAGGCAGGGAACAGCAGAGGAACCAAAAATGGCACCTTGGGATTTAGCTGTACTGCAGTCCCCGGGGCCACAAACGTCTTGAGACGAACTCAAGGGCTGTATTTTACTCAAATCTGATTTTTATTTTTTATCTCAAGTCGCTGAGTAGAACTCAATTATGTGTTCCAAAACTAGAGTCTTACTCAGTTTTTTCTTGAGCTTTTCTCAAAATATCTGAGACTAGTTAAAAGCTGTCTCAGAAGTCGATTCAACACAGAAATGGCTTTCAGGAGTACGTGTTAATTCAGAAAATGATAGCATCCCTTGCAAATTTTTCAATACTTGGGAATTTTTGTCAGAATTCGGAAGCAGCGAAATTTTTAAATTATAAATATCGGTTTAGATCCGCACTAAAATTCTTCATGTGCGGGTTGATCTCTGGAAAAAATATGCCACAAGATCACACAGGCACTTACTTGATTCTGTAGTACTCGTATTTATTTGACGCAATAAGTTCTTTGAAAAACTAACTTTTTTTCATATGCAAACCGGCTGTTTGTCGTTTTTGGATCTACAGTTCGAGCGGTTCCCTCCCTTTTGTGTGCTCTGTCACACAACCGCGTCTGCAAATGTTTTCCACAAATCTGAACAACTGATCAGTTTACAATTTGATTGCATCGCTCTATCGACCTCTAATATCCAACAGTCACAACATTCCGCACATAAAATGACCCCTGCTATTTAACGTAATAATGTTCCAAGGGAAGTCACACGTCCTAGTAAAAGTAAGGCGTGTCGGCGGAGCGATATTCACTTGATAGTTTTCCAACTTTATTTGTCATTAATGGTAGGTACTTATTCAAAAACTAGAGGTACTGTGAGCAATGGGCTCACTAAATGATACGATTATAAATATGTTTTTAAGAATTTCATATTCCAGTAGATATGATACGGTTAAAATACCACTGAATATCTGAGTATTAAAGAAGAACAGTTAAGAGTTAAAGCCATTCTTCTTAGCTGCACAGCTGATGCACCAGCAAGATCTTTAAAGATAGATGTTGTCCAGTTTAATGGTAATTAGGGATGTCTTTGTTCTCCATCTCCTGGAGAAACATTTGCAACATCGTCATATTACAGGGAACTCGCATATTTACCCCTTCAAATCTGGAAGTAATGAAGGCCATGACGAGTTAAGAACATTGGTAACGTTTTAGGTTTTCGTATAGATTAATGGTACCAAACATGTTTAATTCTGGTCCTTTTAACCCATTAAGCCAGTCAAATGGACCCTATGTTATTTTTAACCATACGTTTTCTCTTAAACCCAATTATTTCATAAAGTCCATAAGTAAAATACACTGTTGTATCCTCATGCCCAATAACATACATATTCTTTGGTTAAAAATGCAAATATAGAAACAATGCACAAAAATACCAGCACTGTTCTTTAATTTTGAGTTACTCCCCTTGACACCTAATTATTATTAATTTTAAACCTACTTTTACTGGGAACCAGCATGTTCAATTGCATATTCAAACCTTTCTGACATTAAATCTAAAAAAAAAATCATTATAGTGTGTTAAATATTTTTAAAAATATTTCATGGTAGATTCATCCATGTCTATATAAGTATATATAAGTACATATAATTAATGAATTTCTTCAGATCATCTCTGATTAAGCACTCTTATCGGTTTCCTTTGGGAATTAGACAGGACTGTTGGTCAGTTTATAGCATATGTCTTCTGATGGTCAGCCGTTTTTTTTAAAAAATTAATTTAGTATAGGTCAGAATTGTATTTCACCAGTTGATTCTTAATTAAAAGAAATACGAAGATATCAGTTTTGTTTTATATGAAACAGAAAAAATACATTCAATCATAATTGAAACGTTATATATTACATATCAAGAAAAATGACATTGGAAACAAGATAAAATCACTTTTAAAACATTAGCAGAACTTAAAAAGTAAATAAATGGGTTAGCTGAATGAAGGAGAATTTTAAACACCTCACTGACATTGACAACCCATAACTCCTCATCAAAGCTTGTATGACGAAAAGGATTGTGAACCATAATGCTGTCACCAACAGTACTCTGAACTATGGAGAAGACGGAATTGACCGTTCTTAGTGCAAGGATTAAGGAAACTGTAATCATCATCCGCTTCTTCACATTATTAGCAGCGAGCGACGATTTCATCGTTTTACAACGATTTACGACGAAATAGATATTAAGTAGGACGATAACAGTGAGGAGGAGACCATCATCAGCTATGTACAAAAAATACGTATCAGGAATTTTCAGAGACCATATAACTTCTACAATAACAACTCCGTATACAATACTTAACATCAAACAGAGGCCGGATATGACGCAGATTTTCCTATTAGTGAGATAGACACGGCTTTTGATTGCATGGACAAACATGGCGTATCTTACGGATAAGAGTGCCATAACATTCAAAGAAGAACACATTTTCGTTCCATATGTGGTTATCTGAAAAATGTTTTGAAACTTTAAAACTTCACAGATATTTGAAGGTACAAAGAATTTGTTGAGAAAGAAATTGATGTGATAAAAGATATCTGCCACAGCCAAACTTAAAACGCTCATGTAAAATGGTTTTCTAAGCTTAGGATACAGGAGAATCACTGACACTGACAGGTTACTCAGAATCCCCAAGGCGGAAAAGGCCGAAGCCACGTATTTCAGTAAAAAAGATTTGTCAGCTCTGGAGGTGATGGTTTTCTCGGAGCTTTCCCGACCATCATAGCTCGACAGCAAGGGTTTAAAACACAAATTCTGTAGAAGTCCACCAAGGGAAGAATCAACATAATGCGATGTAATATTCAGTAGATGAAAGCATTCAATTAGTTGAGATCCATTTTCTACACATTCATTCAGTTTTTCTATTGTACTGAAATTCCCAGACGTACCTTTAAGATGCGGAATGGCCAAAGAGTCACTGGTTTCACTTCTCTCCTTGGAGTCCAATGATGAATTAAGAGGAAACACTTGTTTTACTTCTCTCAGTCCCGTGATATCCGTCATCATCTCTGTTGAGACACGTGGCTTCCCCTCTGCTTCTGATTTTCCAAAAGGATGAACTTGTAACGAATACGTCAGTATGATGAAACTTGTGAACAATGTCTTATTCCGTCTGCCTGATTAACAAAAACAGAAAAACTAGAAATATGTCTGTAGGACATGAATGCCGCGGGTATGTCAGTAATGCAACATGAAAATTTGTATTAAATTTGATCAGAAAATCTTGAAAAGTGATGCAGTTGAATTGCTTACATAAGTATGTATAAGCATATGAAGTTTGAAACTAATTTCAAAAAAGTGAGGTCAAAGGAAAGGCCAAGGTCAAAAATTTTAATGCAGCCGAAAAGCTCTAATCAGTATGTATCAGCATATGTTGTAGAGAAAAATATTATGAATGATTTTTTTTAAAACTGACATTAACACAATTTGATAAAAGTGAAGTATAGGTCAAAAGAAAGGTCAAGGTAATAAATATAATGCAGTTGAATTATTTACACCAGTATGTATCACCAAATGAAGTTTGACACTAATTAAGAAAAAATGAGGTCAAGGTCTAAGGAAATACCACGGTAAAAACATGTTGATGCAGTTGAAAGGCTCTCACCAGTATATATCAGCATAAAAAGTAGAAAAAAATATTATGAATGGTTTCTCTTAAAGAAACACACATTTGATAAAGAGGTCAAGGTCAAATAAAAGATGACAGTCAAAATATTGATGTATTGAAATGCGTGCATCAGTATATATAAGCATATTAAGTTTGACACTAATTTAGGAAAGTGGGGTCAAGGGAAAGGCCAAGGTCAAAAATATTGATGCAGTTGAATAGTACTTGTCAGTATGTATCGGTATATAAAGTTTGATAGAAAAAATCTTGGAATGTTTCTCTAAAATTGAGCTTAACTCTAATAAAAGAAAAGTGTGGTCAAGGTCAAAGGAAAGGTCAAGGTTAAAAATGCAGCAGTTGAATAGCTCTCATCAGTATGTATCAGTATCTGAAGTTAGATAAAAATATCTTGGATGGTTTCTCTAAAACTGAGCTAAACACTAATTTAAGAAAAGTGTGGTCAAGGTCAAAGGAAAAGTCAAGGTCAAAAAATGTTGAGGCAGCGGAATACCTCTCATCGGTATGCATCACCATATGAAGTTTGATGAAAATATCTTGGATAGTATCTTTGAAACTGAGCTTTGAACTGAGGGCAAAGTGTGTGACGGAAGGACGGAAAACGCACATGACAAACACTATATGTCCCGGTCATATTCATGACGGGGCATAAAAAGAACTCTACAAAAGTACTGACGGTAGGGGTGTTTCCTGTGTATTAATTGAAATAATTATTATTTATAACGAAGAATATTCCAGAAGTGGAACCATGTACACCTCTGAAGAACGCTATTTTGTATTGTTTTATTGATTTTTTTTATCTTAAATACTGTTCGTTATTTCCATATGTTTCAGAGTGAAAAAATTATTGTTACTTCTTTAAAAAAAATTCTTCTTTTATACTCTGAAGTATTGTTTTAAAGAAACTAAGCATAATGTTATAAACATGGATGCCTTTCTCATAATATGAAATTCATGGTCCCACTTCCTTTATTTTAACAATTCAAATCCCCTTTCATTGAAGGGTGCTTTTTACCAACATTGGTTAAAATTAGCATAGTAGTTTTTGCGGGAAGTTGAAAATGATCAAAGTTTACAGATGAGCGGACAACACGTAACCAGAAAAGCTTATCTGAGCTTTCAAGTGGGCTAAAGATCGACATAAAAGCCTTTTAAAGCTGTTTAAATAAAAGGAACACGACTGACATAAATAAACTTTTTTTTCGTTTTTGATTTAATAACGTTTATCAAAAATGATTTTTTAAAAGTCCAAACAAAAATAAATCCAATACGAAAAACTAATTATTGATTGTTGCTTTCTTTAATATTTGTAATGTAACGAACTAAATATCAATTGTACGACGTAAAAATTCTGAAGTATTTTTTTCTTACCTTTAAACAGTGTTAACATTTTACTTATATGCCGCACACAGTTCCACTCTTTCAGGTTTTGCTACATAGGTAATTGTTTGGAGAGAGTATATCCAAATTCAAACAACAGATAACTGAAACACACAACTTCTTTGAAGCAATAAATAAGGCTCGTTTTAATCATTAGGAGAGGAAATAAAAATGATCTTACCTTACTGTAATCGGATTTTCATTAAAAATTTGGAAAGAAGATAAAAATAGCCATTATATTTTTTATACGTCCTTAGATGGTACTTTGATCTAAACGAGATAAGTAGGATATTAGAGACTGAAAATATCGATCCAATCAACTGACTCTACTTAATTAGAGAGATGATATTCCTAATTTTCTTATCTCAGAAAACATTCGCTCATAATTGATTAGTAAAATTCGGAATCAATTATCCTATTCTGTACTCCGGAAGCTTTGTGATAAGTACATCCTGTTAGGTTCAAAGTTTCGTACCCCAGATATCACGTGATAGTATAAGCAGCGTTATCCGAGTTCTTAATCGGTTTCAGACAGTAGTAAGGAAGTTTCGGCTTGATTTTCAGCGGAAGTGAGAAATATAACTTGCATACGGAGTATTTACATCTCAGTTGATTCGATACGCAAGAGCATGCTCTACGTATGGACAATTTCTTAAACGAGGTAAATTATTGACAAGCAAGTTGATTAAACAAGAATATCAACAGTCTCGTTTAAAGTCATCATTTCGTAAATCTATGGTCGATACAATGACCTTGTCAGCAAGTACAATTTATCATTGAATGAAATGCTGACTGACGTTTTTCATACCAATTGTTAGTCCATTATTTATACACTGAATTGACGACGGATTTTTTTCGTTATTTCCTGATCATGACAGGTAGCACACGGCGGGTGTGACCGGTCGGCAGGGGATGCTTAATCCTATATTGCACCTGATCCCACCTCTTATGTTTCATGGGTCCGTGTTTGCTCTGCACTTCTTTTGTTTAATGGATTTTGAGATTGAATACTGTTCGTTATTTCCATGTCCTTCTTGCAACATGTTCTGAAGTATGTTTATAAACATATACATGCATTTCTAAAGGTGTTGCAGTATAATTCATGGACAATTTCATCAGAATATTCAGATTAGAGATTGCCAAAAATACTGTACTAGATTTCTTCCATGGAATAAATTTTTAGACCATCATGTAGCACAGGAGGAGTTTTATTTTGAATATTTTTGGCAAATTTAAGGCTTAAACAATATCAAAAATAACATTTAGTCTTTAACATTCACCATGACAAGGTGATATCAATGTTGTCTTTATAAGCGTAGAAAAAGCCTGATTTTTGTGTTCCGAACCCATAATATAGCCCCTATTTCCATGGAAATAATATTTTAGACATACATATTTTTTTAGTTCAAATTATTTAAAATGATCAAATTAATAACTTCATGGAATTTGATGGAATCGGTAGATATGTAAAACATTGATTTTTATATTTTTGTTGCCATGGCAACGGTTTCACTTTATCAAGGAAAATTGAAAAATCTTCTTTTTTACCCAAATTTTCACATTTTTGATAACGAAAAATTAAAAGTTTAAATAATATAAGCATGAATTATACTAATTCAGGTCATTTTAATTATAAAAATTTGATAATTTTTAAAATAAATCAATTTTTTCAATGAAAATATGAAATACGTTAAATTTGGCGCCTTTTACTAAAAAATTGGGACGGGCAATATCTCTAAAAATCATATTAAATGATGAAGCTAATCTCCATGAATAAATTGATATATAGCATGTGTGCATATCAAAAAAATATGAGTCGGAGGGAGACGCAAACCTTACCTTAAGTAAAATAAAGTAAGCTTAGTTTTAAAATCAAAGTACTGAAAGCACTCATGTGAGTTGACCATGGTGTTAAATAAAATATTTGATCGGGAGGTTAAGTGAGTGAACAATATTATTATTTCAAATACAGACAACTGTTTCAGATTTTTTGATTTGCAACAATCTTGAGAAAGACATTCAGAGACATTGAATAGCAAAAAAAATGCAGGGGGCATAATGCTTGCCTGCCTACATTAGTCCTTTTTTATACCCCCTGCTTGAAAAGCGGGAGAGTATTTATTAATCGGGATTTCCGTCTATGTGTTTGTTACGCTTTAGGTATACCCATCTCTTATCTGCACCACTGAACAAAATTTTCATAGAATCTTTAATACATATTACCGTTGTGCACCTTCTATTACTTTTTCATCCTACACATATTTTGGGTTTCCCATTGCAAAACATGGACACTGCCAATATATTTATATTAGAGGCGGTTGATCATTTATATAATTCACTGCTCACAGTCTTCAAATATTTAATATATATTCCTTGGCGCCTTTACCCATGTGTGATGAAAATTTCAGTTTCGCAGGAATAATATCAATGTTGATAAAATGTGGATTTTAACACAGCATCCTTTTAAAAGCTAACAGTTTTATTATATAAAACTTCTCTGTGAATATTAATTTATTTCAATTACACGAACATTCTACATGGAGTACGTCAGAACTTAATCTTTTTCAATATTGTGAAGAAAAAAAGCAATACCAAGTTTAAAACAAATATTAAATTACAAAAAATAAAATCTGTGGTATATGTGAGAGTTTGTGTGCGTACGATATATCTGGTATGTAAATGCGGTTTTTCCTTTTATTAAAACAATACTTCATTCTGTTGTTTTTAAGAAATGATTTTTCGACAACATCAGTGTCCGGTTTTTTTTAACATTTATAACAGAATACAAAATTTACCGCTTTTGGCGGATGATACTCCTGATGTAGTAATAAATACGCATGTTTCTTAAAGTCTTTATGCATTAATGAATTCATATAAACCAAGAAAATGTTCATGAAAAGTTTGAATAAATTCTTTGCACCAGTAAAAAAGAAATTGCTGAAAATCCGGGACCGTCGGGCGTCGGGACGACTAGATTTACCCTTGCTATTAGTATGTAGAGTTGTCGATCGTATCTTTTTCAGTGTATAACGCCACACAAAAAATGAGTTCCATTACGAAAAACTTTTGAGTTTCTTCATATTTCAGTTTTACTTTGAACGAAATCTAATATTCAAAATAAGATTACTTTATCATTATTACATTTACTTACATTTCAAATTATGAAAATTTGATCAATTCAAGAGAAAATAACACGAACTATTTGTGGCGGATGTTTATGCATGTTTTCTGTTGAACATCATCGGTGTAAATCAGCCGACACAGTATCCTCGCTTTCGGCTCTATATAATCAACACACATTACTGTGCATGTTAAATACGTGATGACCACGGGAGATTGAACATTGTTCAACTCCCCAAAACAGTTTTTTTTTAATTAAAAAATAATTCTTTTTCAGTCTATAATAAAACTTGTTAGCTTTGGTTTTTAGTAAATTTAAGAAGACATTCCTGGACTTTGTAAAAAGTAATTATAAGCATGAGATTATACATTGAAAAATTGTGTTCACATTTACAATGTAGTATATACACATTTTTGATAAAACTGTATAATAGCCCGGGATGAAATTCCAAAGAAAAGAAATATCGACACCTTATTATATATGTACATTGCAATCTATTCTTATGATTAAATGGACTATGTTCCATTCAGCATTGTATTCTCTTTACAAGCTTTCAGCTGAAATATAAAAATAAAACACACTCGTTTGCATTCTTCTTTCTGAATCAAAACTAAGAAATAACCCAGTTTTTATAGCATAGAATGCAGTTGGATTCCACTTGTCAGTTTTTATTATTGTAAGACTATAAATTATATATACTTTTTGTAACATACAGCTAGGTTTTTTGCAATGTATGACATTAAAAAAAAACTGTATAAAATCTATATCGATATTATAAGATATATATTCAGGAGCAGCATCATGTCTTCTACATAAAGGAGGCGTGGAATAATTTATACGAGAAATACGTACTGTGAAATAGTACAAAAATATAATTTCTTATAAAGGCCAAGATAAGAAAAATGCTTTCCCTCTCCCGAACCAAGACACAAAAAATGGGCAGGTACGTACAGAAGATGGAAACTTTTATTCCCAACAAATTACTACATTTATACTGAATTTCAAACTTCATTGTTCTGAGTACATAAATAAAATTTGTTACTGGATGTTAAAACAGTTTAAAGTCGAATCATTTTTTTTTAAATCGTTCGAAATAGGGCAAGGGAACAATTTCATGAAAGATAGCCTTATATAATAATTTTTTGTATTGTGTTTCAAATATTTTTGTACAGGTTGGATTTACACTGTAACACTGAATAGAAAATATTGAGTAAGATATCAGGATTTACACTGGATGTTTGATGTGTGTATAAACAGTTAAGACTAGAAAATACTGAGTAAGATATCAGGATTTACACAGAATGTTAGGTGTGTGTATAATCAGTTAAGAATAGAAGATATTGAGTAAGATATCAGGATTTACACCGAATGTTTGGTGTGTTTATAATCAGTTAAGAATAGAAAATATTGAGTAAGATATCAGGATTTGCACTGGATGTTTGGTGTTTGTATAATCAGTTAAGAATAGCAGATATTGTATAAGATATCGGGAAAAAACCTTTATTGAAGGACAGGTATTGTGTCAGTGGGTGAACAAAACAAATGCATAAAAATAGAAAGTTAGAGAACGCCAGAATCTCGGGGAAACAATGTCACATAGGATAAAAATAGAATAAAACAGATGCTGTGTATTAATGTAAGGATTTGTTACTGCTGATAAGAACCCTCATATCTTTTGTTTGTGTCTTAAGAGTACATATAGGATTTAGATTGCATGTTTGATGTGTGTGTGTATAATCAGCTAAGAGAAATACATATTTAAATATTATAGAACATTAAATAGAGAGATCGAGAACTCCAGAATCTCCGTGAATACAAACATTAATGCCAATACTGTATAACATAAAAATAGAAGGGAAACAGATACTTGGTATTAATGTAAGGATTTTTTAACTGCTGTTAAGAACCTTCATATTTTTTTGTTTGTGTCTTAAGAGATTTTATTTAAGATACTGAGAGTTTGATGCGAGTGACCCGAGATTCTGCGCCTGTATCAAATATACAAATATAAAAAAAAAAAAGAAGATCATCATAAATATTACATTACAAATTAAACAAGAGGCCCACGGGCCTTATAGGTCACCTGAGCATTATGCAACAACTTTCCAGTTATTGAACTTGATTCATGTTTTAAGCCAGATGCTTTATGGCATTCACAATTTTGAAAGAGGCACAATTGATCAACATAACAATACACTTAGCACTTGCTTAGCTTGGTTACTGAATACCCATACGCAGGGTACGGGAACAATATTGCATTTCAACTTATCAGTAATATTCAGCAATGATCAGTAGTGCCCCTTACACTGTGACATAAACCCCTGACCCAAGTCCACACATTGCACAAATTTTTAAAGGCACCCTTAAAATTGCCTTTCCAAAAAAATAAATGTTATATGAACATAAAGGAGCAGATTTCAAACAATTAATTCATTCTCAGTATATAAGTAGAGCCACCCCCACCCCTGACCCTGGGGCCTTGAATTCACAATTCTGCAAGATTAGGGCCCTTGCTCATCATAACTATAAAAGTAGTTCATCTGCTTCATACCCAGAGACAGAGAAGAAAATTTTCAAAGATTTAATGTATTTTCACTATATAATCAATAGAGCCTCGCCCTAACACCAGAGCCCCTAGCCCTGGGGCCATAAAATTCATAATTTTAGAAGAGGCATTCTTGCTCATCATAACTATGTACTTAGTTAGTTTATTTAATACCTAGAAGCAGAGAAGAATATTTTCAAAGAATTCATGCATTTCACCATATAATCAATAGAGCCCCCCCCCCCCCCCACACCAGAACCCTTAACGCTGGGGCCATAAAATTCAAAATTTTGGTTGAGGCACTCTTCCTAATCATAACTATGAACTTGGTTTATTTGATACCTAGGAGCAGAGAAGAAGATTTTCGAAGAATTCATGTATTTTCACTATATAACCAATAGAACCCCCCCTAACACCAGAACCCTTGACCCTGGGGCTATAAAATTCACAATTTGGGTAAAAGCATTCTTGATCATCGTAGCTATGCACTTAATTAGTTTATTTAATACAAAAGGGCAGCGAAGAAGATTTTCAAAGAAATCATGTATTTTCACTATATATAATCAATAGAGCCCCCCCCCACCAGAACCCCTGACCCTGGGGCCATAAAATTCACAATTTTGGTAGAAGCACTCTTGCTCATCATAACTATGTACTTAGTTGGTTTATTTAATACCCAGGAGCAGAGAAGAAGACTTTCAAAGAAATAATGCATTTTCACTGTATAACATATTTAGCCCCACCCTAGCACTAGAACCCCTGAGCCAAGGGCCATGAATTTCACAGTTTTGGTAGAGGACTCAATGCTGATTACAATCATGCAAACAGTTTGACTGCCTGATGTCCAGGAGATAAGATTGATTGATTGTATATTGTTTAACGTCCCTCTTGAGAATTTTTCACTCATGTGGAGACGTCACCGATGCCGGTGAAGGGCTTCAAATTTAGACCTATACTCAGCACTCAGGGCCATTGAGCAGTGAGGGTTTTTTTTCGTGCCAAACGCCTACCGTGACACGGGACCTACATTTTTAAGGTCATATCCGAAAGACCCGTGACTTTCACTTCTAGTGCCGAGCGCTTGGCGAAGGAACAGTCACTACCTTTGTTTACGTCTTAGGTATGACGCGGCGCCGCGATCGAGAATCGAACCCGGGCCTCCCGATCACTAAGCGAACGCTCTACCACTAGGCTACCGTGACCGGTCCAGGAGTAAAGAAGAAGATTTTTAAAGATTGCATTAATTTAAGTGGTTTTGGCCCCACCCCTCAGGCCCCAGGGGGGCAGGGATCATGATATTCACAATTTTTGTTCCCCTTCACAAATAGATGCTTTGTGCCAAATTTGGTTGAAATTGGTTCAGTGGTTGCAGAGAAGAAGCTGAAAATGTTCAAATGTTAACACACGACGCACGACGACGGACGAAAACGGATAGCAATGGGTCACCTGAGTTTACTCAGGTGACCTAAAAAGTGTTTTGATTAATATAAACTTAAACAAAGGGTACAAGAGCGTATAAATGTAGCTCAAATAAAGACAGTGGACCATTGGGCAACTGTATGTGTCTTTGTTACATTTATTCAGGATATATATAAACACTGTAAGGACAGGGAAAAGGAATACAACGAGCAGTGACCTACAAATATTTTCTTAGAGAGTAAAAAGAAAGCATAACAGAGCATTCTAATAAAATTAATATGTTTTAGGTAATTCTTATGGTTATGGAAAGGACTTCAATTTCAGCTAATATCTACGTAATACAAAAATTACAAATCTCAAAAATCAGATTTATATTTCAAATGTATTGTCAAAATTATCATTCCGTATAAGCATTTATTTTAACCCCCCTTAAAAAATCACACACCATGTGTAGGGGAGTAGAGCGTCTTTGTGTTACTGTTTTCCAGAAATTAATAACATATTCGTGTGGGAAGTAAATGATAAGCGTGAGGTCGTAAGAATATTTCTGCTTTTATTATCTACAGAGAAGGACAGTGAGTTCCGATTGCCAAAGTATTTTTAGCTCTGTTATCTTTTATCATTTCGTCTCAAACAACACAATGATATAACCGAGAATTATCTTGTGACATAAGTATGTCATCTGTCAGATTTTTGTCATACCTCTTCAAGTACTGTCAGATATTCTGGGGATTTTTTTTACATTCAGCACATTCTGACAACTCGAGAAACATCTCTTTACACAACATATGACGTCATCTGATTGGGGAAATCCCCAGCTGTCTCTATATATACCTTATGAAATCTGTTGTCGTAAAAAAATATTGCTTTTTCTGTTATCCAGGCACAGCATTGATCTTTTCTGGTAAGCTCACTTCGAAATAAGAAAAATGATGTTTTCAATTCTTGTACTGCTTTTTGTGTCAATATTCAAAATCAGGGCTGATTCCTTGTTACCCAGTACTAACGATAAGAACTCTACAGCTATAATCAACGAGAGACGCGACATCCAGGAAATAGACGTTCTGCGACAGCTCATCAACCAGGAGACTCTCATCCGGGTATCTGTTGTCAATGACGTCAGGGCAGCTGTGGATGACGTTACCTCTTTCAAGAGAAACATGGCATCAGCAGAAACCACGGTCTCCTCCTTACAGCGGGCACTAAATGGATTAAAAGTTCAGGTCGATTCTCTAACACAGGATAAGAATTCAGCGGAGAAAACTGAAACATTACAAAGACACGTCGATAATCTTACTAGTCAGAACCAGATTTTAAAGCAAAGGATAGAACAGTTGGAATCACACTTTGAAATAAACAAGACAAAATCTTTACAACAGACTATAGAAGTATTACAAACACAGGTTGATTCTTTGAGCAGGGAAAATAGGAGAAAAAACAAAAAGATAGCAATAAATTTTAAGAACAAAATTGAAGAAGCCGAGCAGAAGTTCAATAGAAACATCGAAGAAATTTACAAGCTTCTAAACGATAGAACATTGGAAACCGTGAAGAAAGGTATTCCATCTCTCTCTCTCTCTCTCTCTCTCTCTCTCTCTCTCTCTCTCTCTCTCTCTCTCTCTCTCTCTCAGTGTATATTTTTTTATATAATTATTATATGTCACCCTTTGTTTAGATTCCAAAATAAAAACTTTGTACACGGACATACACAGTCTGGTGTATACAGTATAAACCATTTCTGTAACGAGACCCTATCTGTCGTTCTTTTTTCAGATTCAAAAATAAACAGGGATTGTCAGGATCAATTTCTACAAGGTCATAAACAATCTGGTGTATACAATATAAACCCCTTCGGTAACGAGACCCAGGTAGATGTATACTGTGATATGGAGAAAGAAGGTGGCGGGTGGACAGTAAGATTTCTCTCTATCTTTCTTTTATGTTTTTGAAATTATCAAAAAAAATTAATTTAAAAAAAGATTTGAAAAACGTAAGTTTTCAAGACATTTTCCTGTTGATAACTTAGGCAATCCAGAAGCGGGTGAGCGGATTCGTAAGTTTTAACAGAACGTGGGCGGAGTACAAGGATGGATTTGGTAACCCTAGTGACTCCTACTGGATTGGTAAATATCTATTTACATTTGTTTATATCAATATATCAAGCAATGTTTAACTTTTTGCATTTGTCTATGTTTTACGTAAAACGATTTGTTTTTACAAATACTAGTATTTTTTTTTTCTTTAATACTTTGTAAATACTTATTAATTGAATAACGATTTCAGTTTTTTTTTCGAAACCTTATACACCCGTACAATTAACTATTGAAGGAAATGACGTCATTCACCAGCTTACTAAGGGAAGAAACTCCTCCCTCTACGTCTCCATTACATTATACAATGGTACAGATTTATATGAACTTTATCAACAGTTCTCTATGTCTGATGAAAGGGAGAATTACAGACTTTTTCTTGGAGGATCAGCTACCGGGACGTTGGGTAAGTGATAAGTAAAGTATGTGATTATCCCTGGATCCGCCACTGATCAAAACAAAGAAAGTAAAAAAGATAGTGAGAGTTTGAGAAAAAGAAAGGACAAATAAGGAGAGGGAGGAAAATAAAATAGAGATCTACTTAATCTATAAAAAGGATATGTCAATTTTAATCTTTCTTGCCTTCTACTAGCAAAATGTATGCATCCTCTATCTCTTATTAATGAATAGACCCCACGTTTTTAACGACGATTTCTTTCTAAATATGATAAAAATAATTTCGAGGTACTGTGAGATCGTAGGGGTTTAATTTTCCTTGTTTTCAAGGTATGCAGAGACACACAAAATGTAAAATTTTATATGCTTTACTCCTAACAACAATGAAGTCCCACAAACTATTTTTTCATGAAACCTCGAAAATTGGAACCTTCGAAAATACGTGATTGTACAGTATGCTATTCTTAAATACTGCCTATTCCTTCACCCTGTAGCTACAAAAGATGTGTTTGTGAAACACCATGCAACCGGCTGCAACAAAGAAAAAAATATTTTTAGCACATAGGTCACAGTCAAGGTCACGAGGTCATTGATCTTGGTGTCATTTGAAAGAACTTAATTAGTGACGTACGTATACCAAATATGGATTCTCTATCTCTCATGGTTCAAACGTTATGTCGAAAGTTCAAAAACGCTTTTTTTAAGCAAATAATACACAGTCAAGGTCATTGACGTTGGCGTCATCTGGAAGGGCTCATTAGGTGGAGAATACATGCAAAATATTAAGGTAAGGTTTGCGTCTCCCTCCAACTCATATATTTTTTAAAATGCACACATGTTATATATCAATTTATTCAGGGAGATTAGCTTCATCACTTAATATGATTTTCAAAGATATTGCCCGTCTCATTTTTTGAGTAAAAGATGCCAAATTTCACTTATTTCATTTTTCACCTCGAATATTATTTTCATTGAAAAACTTGATTTATTTTATAAATTATCAAACTTTTATCATCAAAATGACCGGAATTAGTATAATTCATGCTTTTATTATTTAAACTTTTAATTTTCCTTTATCAAAAATGTGAAAATTTGGGTAAAAAAGAAGATTTTTCAATTTTCCTTGATAAAGTGAAACCGTTGCCATGGCAACAAAAATATAAAAACCAATGTTTTACATATCTACCGATTCCATCAAAATCCATGAAGTTATTAATTTGATCATTTTCATTAATTTGAACTAAAAAAATATGTATGTCCCCAATATTATTTCCATGGAAACAGGGGCTATATTATGGGTTCGGAACATAAAAACCAGGCTTTTTCTACACTTTTAAAGACAACATTGATATCACCTTGTCATGGTGAATGTTAAAGACTAAATGTTATTTTTGATATTGTTTTTAGGCATAAATTGGCCAAAAATATTCAAAATAAAACTCCTCCTGTGCTACATGATGGTCTAAAAATTTATTCCATGGAAGAACTCTAGTATTTATGGCAATCTTTACATCTGAATATTCTGATGAAATTGTCCATGAATTATACTGCAACACCTTTAGAAGTACATGTATATAAACATACTTCAGAACATGTTGCAACTAAACCAATTAAAAGCCTATGAATTTGACCTCATGTTGATTAGTTATTCCAACATGTAGTAACTTCTAGACATCTTTGTAGCAAAATATCTTTATTCAGTTATTGTTGGTGACTGTCATAGTACATGTATGCCATTTTTTGAGTGAAATGTTGTAAGCATTGCATTCACGAAGCTGCTGTTTTTATAATTAAATTATTTCTTTATTTCGAAGAGTAGAAATGCATATTTAAAGTAATGTTTGTTTGCCCTCTCTTGACTCAGGGTAAAATTATTGGGTCAGTAGGTGAGAAAATCTTCAGCAACATTTTTTAAGGGGGATAAGAGGAATAAAAAGAAAAAAATATTGCCCTGCATTGAAAAAAAAGTTTTCAGTCTGGTCATTTTAGTCAGTCGGTCTGGTGAGGCCGACAACCAAACATTTTTTAAAGATGGCCTATTTCTACACTTCATGGACATTAGCTCAATCATTGGATTAGATAGCCTTAGAATCTAAATTGAAATATCAGACAGAACAAAATAAAGATGAATTCTAAGTGACATCAACTCATACTTTATTAATGAGTTTACAGTGTACTTTTGATTTCAGAGAAAAGGCAAATTCTGCAAAATGACATAACACTGTCATTATGAAAAATATTTGTCAAGAACAGGGAAAAAGAAACAATGCTACAGTGATAAATATATTTCCTTGATATCCATGAAATAATTTAAATATAACAAAATTTTCTGCTTTTTAAAATCAAAATACAGAAAAAAAATGAAAAGATTATAAATGTAAACAATTTTAAAATAAACTACCGGTACATGTATTTGTGAAAAAAATTTAATTTTATTAGATTACTAAATTGGTCTTATCATTCATACTAAATTAACAACCTTACAATTCCCAAGTGTCATGTTTTAAACTATTACAGTAGATATAATAAAACATGTTCACTGCAGCTTTATATACAAAACTTGTCAGTTTTCAGAAATACTTATTTGAGCATATTAGGTCCTGGTAAGGTCCTGGTAAGAACAAAATTTAATGAATAAAAACATCAATCTTAATTGTTCATGTATTAATTTCCTTGCAATTTTACAAACCATTTTAAGAAACTTGTTACATGTAAGTATCTATAGACAAATATGCATTGGGTATAACAAGTCAGAAGTTCTTCTCCAAATCTCCATTGATTTTGCCATATCTGGTTCAACATCTTAGCTTGATCCATCCAACTTTGATTGATGGCACAAATCTTTTCAGGAAACACTGGAGTACTTTTATTTGGTTCTTATCTATTCCAATTAATGACCCATGATCTGAAATCACATGTGTTCATTTTTACAATATCATTTAACTTAAAGAATTACATTTTTTGAATAGCATAAGGAATTGTACTGAGTTTCATTCACTCAATGAAATGAATAAATTTCCAATATAATGAATGAAGAATCAATATGAAATTATTGTAAAATTTACAAATTGAATTAGTGAAATCACTGGCGGATTTAGAGGGGGGGCCCAGGGGGCCCGGGCCCCCCCCTTTCGTGCTCCCAAAAATACACTATATTTAATAAATCAATGTTTTTGGGTGTGGCTGTGGGCCCCCTACCCTGACCTCAAACTGGTCGCCCCCCCCCCTTTTGAAAATTTTTGGATCCGCCACTGGAAATGCTAATGCTTGATCAAGAAAATTAATGTTCTTGTCATGCACAATCTGTATCTATTTTTTATTAATTAGAAAATGAGATATTAATTGAAATCAAACCTCATTTATAAAGGTAACTCGAACAATTGAATACCTGTTCTGAGGCCTAAACAGCAAGGATTTTATTTTTCATAATTTCTTGAATGAATGCATTTTTTTTTAGTTTTTGGCAATGTTGGGATATTAGTCACATCCTGACATCCTTGTACCGTTTATTCATCGTTTTTAGTCAGTAGATCATTCATAACTTTCAGTAAAATGAATAGTTAAATAATTACCTGATGAAAATACTATCAACAATCAAACTGTCAACATCATTATTAGACATGGTCAAATCAGCGTGACTTTTCTTCCCGGTTCGGACTGCATATAGCATGATACTTTACTGGATACTCTCAGGTCTTTTCTTTTTTCTTTCCCATTCTCACTTAAAATTTTTTAGTGTAGTGGTGAAGCGAGAAACACACATCAGCACAATGCGTCAATGACTTTCTTCTAATTGCCGTGCAACTTGCCACGTTTCGTATCGAAAATAAACAAGTCCTCCTTTATTGGTTCATCCACATGCATCACGCTAATCTCAAAGGCTTCTAAGATTCCTATGCTTTGATTTATTATAAGACTTTCTCCTGAAAAGGTCCTTCGTTTTTAGCCCTAACATTAGTGTCAACAAACATCAAGTATAACAGAGGAAATTCGTTACGGAGATGCTTAGCATCGCTGGTTTAAATTTGCCTGTTTCAAACGCTTTGGTGATTCGCAAGAGTTATCTCCCTGTTAACGCAAACCTTATCTTAAGTCTCTATCTTTTTTCGTTATGGTGAAGGTTCAAGTTTGCCGACAAAAAAGCTATATTTAGCGTATAGGTCACAGTCAAGGTCACAAGGTCATTGACTATGGTGTCATTTAAAAAGCTTATTCAGTGGTGTATGTATACCAAGTATGAAGTTTTTATCTTTTATGGTTCAAAAGTTATGACGAAGGTTAAAGTTTGCATTAAAAAAATAGTTTAGCATATGAGTGACAGTCAAGGTCACAAGATCATTGTCCTTCATGTCGTTTGAAAGAAATTAGTTAATAAAGTATGCATACCAGATATGAAGTCTCAACTATTCATGGTTCAAAAGTTATGGTGATGGTTAAAGTTTGCAGACAAACTGACAGACAGGACAAAAACAATATACGCGTCGGATCTTTCGATCCCGGTGCATAAAAATTATATAAATACATTGTAGTTATATGTTCTGAGAATATCGATTATTGCATTGCAAAAATAAAAATAGTGTAACAAATATAATGCTACGACTCTTTTATTTGTGAAATTCATTCGTCGTTTTTAATGATTCCTATATTGCTAATTGCAAAAAGGCTAACGGATTGTGCTGTTTCTGACGTGCTAACGCCTAGCTTGTCGAGAGGTTTAAATTCGGGTACAAGTCAAAACGGCACCTGGTGAAAACGGCACTTAGGAAATATGCAAAACGGCACTTGAGAGTAGTCAAAACGGCACTTCAGAAAAGTCAAAACGGCACTTTTTAATTTTGAGAATTTGATATTGTTTATACAGAAAATGGATCTTTATATTACATTTATAGAAATAAATGTGTATATTATTATTGATAAAAATGTTTTAAAAATATTTTAGGGGGAAAATACTTTTGTACAGTGGTTAGATTTTTTAAAATATGTTTCTTCTTTAAATTATATGTCTAATATTTTCTACAACAGAGATTAAATCCAAATAATATTATCACGATCCTTTGAAATTTAAAAATATATAGCACTGCAAATATGTATACTACTCTGTTTTGGGGGTTGCCATGCAGTCACAGTTGATTAATTAGAAGCCAGTTAGAGTATGTTTACTTAGAATACACATGTAGGAATAAGAAACAAAAGACTTTTCACACCTCCCCCTCATTAATCTGTTGATCGTCAATTTGCAATCATATACAGTTACTATTGTGTATTTCTTGACAATATGTCAAAGGGATTGGAACTTAGATTTTCCTCTCTAAACTGTACATAAAATCTGAATAGCTATACAACATTTCCTATAAGTTTTTTTTTTACAATATGAAACCTGTACATAGAAGAACAAAAACATTTGTTTGTTGGTTATTTTTTATAACTGAAGAATATTAATTTATTTCTATTTAATAATATTGATTAAATATTAAAATGAAACAATGTTGATATTAATTGTTACCATGGTTACAAATAATAATTTATTTAGATGATAAAATGATGCTGTTATTGTTTATAATCTTGTTTTTAAAAATAATGTTATATTTAAAAACTATGCTGTTATTTCAGTAATTTAAAAAAGGAGACTAAAAGATGAAGATACTGATATTTCAAGGAATAAAACATGTAAAATGAAAAAAAAATCATTTCAAATTTGGTATTTAAATGTATGAATCTGTGGAGAAAAGTATGTATATGCATAGGTTCACACATAATTTAATTTTATATATAGGATCACATAGATTTCATAAAAACTTAATTCAGTGTGTACATGAATTGTTTTCTTGGGGAAAAAATGGACCCTCCCAGAAAACAAAGATTATATATGTTTACATGTATATATACTCACACAAATATTTATCAATCTATATATCAAATTATCATTGCATATAATTATACTTTTTTCTATAAGTGCCATTTTGACCAAGTGCCGTTTTCACTAAGTGCCGTTTTGACCAAGTGCCGTTTTGCATAATCCAAGTGCCGTTTTCACTAGGTGCCGTTTTCACCAGGTACCGTTTTCACCATAATTCTTAAATTCTACGTCACATTGTCACCACATCAAAGCAAGTAGCCGAGATCGCGTCTCTCCCACGCTAAAGTCGGTCAGCTGTTTGTTGGGTAAAAAAAGTGGACTAGACAGTCCCGAAGTCGTTTTCTTGAATATTACCAGCATATTAAATGTCTTTAAAACTTGAATTAATCAATGAAAGCATTTTATGATTTTTTTTTCAGTCCATTACGAATATTTAAATTGGTCGATTATTACATTCTATCGCAAACTTTAACTTCTTTATATTTGCGCACATGTATAAAAATCAATTATTGCATAAGTCATTGACCATTGCATTCATTGATTAAGCGTATCAATCCAAGCCATTCTGATATTGTTGCAAATTAGTACAAAATATACTGCTGAAAAATAGAGCCCCCTCTCCAGACATATATTCAAGAGAAATGGCGCAAAGGGAAAGCCGGGGGAGACGTTCAAATTTTATCGATTGAAGTTCAATTTAGTTATGTTTTAATCAATTTTGTATGTTCAGTATAATTAATACCGAACGGCAGAATGTAAAGCGTAAATCTATCTACACATGCACTTCCTGCAAATATTGGAAATAAATTGGCCGTTCTCGAAAAAAAAAATCTATCCTCCACCAGCGAGAAAAATAATATGTCCTTGCCTGGTACTTCGAACCCTTCTCCCCACCCGATTTTTTTTTCTTTTTGTTTTTATTCATATAATTATCATTTTTCTATTCATTGTTAAATTATTCATTTTATATTTATTTGTTTTACTCTATGATCTCTCTTTTCTCTCTCTCTCTCTCTCTCTCTCTCTCTCTGATTCATTATAAATATGTAACAATTGATAATCTACTCCTCATACATTTTTTTTCAATGTTTACATCAATGTCATATACTTGTAATTGTACCTTGACCTATTGAGAGAATTCAATTCAATTCTTTATTCGCTCAAAACCATATCACTGGTACAAGACATAGGCGTCGGAACCCCCCCCCCACTTTTTTTCCAAATGTATACTTAGTATAGGCATTGAACATATCTTCGTAAGTTTAGCCCCCCACTTTCCACAGATACGTGTTAGTATAGGTTAAAATTGGGAAATAGACATTTACTTTTTTTTTTTTTGCTTGTCAAGTTTTTTGTTTTTGAGGTACAAAAAAAAATTTCTTACACTTACCCCCCCCCCCCACTTTCAATTTGCTTCCGACGCCAATGCAAGAGGTACATATATACATATACACAAACAAAAATTGCGGTCAAGGGTTAAGAAATAGACAAATATATAAAGAAAAGAGTGAGAAAAACATGTAGTCAGCTATCTGTAAAACACACGGAGGATTCAAGAAGGACAGACAGTTTTAAAAAATTTTCTTTATAAACTTTGATAATGATTTTTGTATTGTTGCATTATTACTACTCAAAAGTCCATTGAATTTAAAAGTGTTAGGATTATTACAATATCTGTTTGGGAGAAATATTTCTCTGTCTTTCGAAAAGTAATTGCATTCCATAACTTAATGATATTCATAACCAACAGTTTTAAAATCACATATAGTACATATCATAGAAGGATCATAGGCATATAAGTATGCTGTTCAATCCAGTCCAATAAATAAAATATATTTTGAACTAACCCTACCCGAAATAGAGTTTAACTTTTTTTCTTTGGCTTGTCAAACTTTTTTCGGATGAAAAAAAAGAAGTTATCCATACCTGACTTACATGATGATATGAAAGAAATAATCTGACACAGAAAATTCACCAGCCCCTCTCCTGGGGGTCCCTTTACCAACTCAGTGTATGTACAAACACTATCCCAAGGCAGCTTCTGTAACAAGGAACAATCGTCTCTTCTCTACATCCCCATTTTTTCCCTTTCGCTAGTGTTAATACAATATAAATTGTGATATATACATGTACACAACTGGCAAATGCTATAAAAATAAAATTATCACCTTCAATTTATCATGGACTCTAAAAAAGCAAAATAATGGTCTTTTTCAACTGTTTAATAAGATTTGTGCTGCCTGTCCCCCTTTTTAAACCGTTTAACGTCGGCGATGTACATGTATATTGCAGCTGACCGACTTTAGCGTGGGAGCGAAGCAATCTCGGCTACTTCTTTTGATGTGGCGAGAATGGGACGTAGTATTTAAACCTCTCGACAAGCAAAGCGTTAGAACGTCAGAAACAGTGCAATCTGTTAGCCTTTTTGCAATTAGCTCTAAGCCAATTTGTTCTGTACACATCTTGTTCTTCACCATAAAGCCATTGTATTATTTACTTCTACTTAGTGTAGTTAGGCCTAATAAGCGTATCATAATTCTCCAGGTGACAGGACGTCAGACACTAAGAGTTCCTACTTGAGTGAAATCGAGTTAAACAAATAGATTTGACAATGAATATTAACACAGTAACTCGATTATTTTAACGATAATCTACATAACATGTGATATAAGGCTATATCAAAGTTTACAAAACTTGTTTGTCTATAGTGTGTATAGTTCATTTGAATCATTTCAGAGTTTATGTTACTAGTTTGACATTTATACGGTATATGATATATCATTTATATCAAAACGAAGTTCATGTATCTGACTTAATACCTTGTGTTGAGTAATATGTATGTATTATTTAAATAATTCTAAAGAATTTAATGTAACTCCTTGAACTGAGTCAGTTTTTTTATCCTCCAGGGGACAGCATGTCAGACACGGGGAGTCCCTACTTTGATCTGTCTGGGATGTCCTTCTCCACCGTAGACAGGGATAACGACGTGTCTGGAGGGAGCTGTGCTATTGATTACGGAGGAGGAGGAGGATGGTGGTATAACAGGTGTAAAGACGCCTACCTTAACGGCCCCTGGTCCTCGGGAGACTGGACGAAGCCGTGGTATCCTACTGTACGGAGAGGGGCGGATGTCAGAGAGACGAAGATGATGATCAGACGTCATTAGGTCAACATCCGGGCTCTTTAACTTGCTTTGTTTAATAGTTTGAAATCCGAAGCTATCAAAAGTCGTGTGTAAAGGTTTGTTGATGATCTGTTTTTGAAATTGTTTTTTTTTTTTCTTTACAGACAGAACATTCAAAGGAAGAAAATTTGATGATGTTTTTGAGAACCGTCCGCGTTTGTTCTGCTCCTATTTTGTATTGTTTTGTGGAGTTTGATTTTGAATACTGTTCCGTTATATCCATATCCTTCATGAATAATGAAAAACACTATAATTAAAAATCAGAAATAAATAATTTTCATAAAATAGACACTTTTATTTCATTTTATAGTATTCTTTTATTCATAGCAATGTTCTATAAATTCCGAATTTATATAAATGTTTCTTAACAAAATATGCGTCCTTATGAAAGGATATCCTTTCCTGGGTCCTGTTGGACAAAAATTTAGAATTTTATCATTATCATTGTCTGTTGATGCATTTTGATTAAACTTAGGTAAGGAATATCCTGTTCTTATAAAATAATTATGCCATGTGAAAATAATTGAAGGGATAGAACAAATAAAAATCGATACAATGTTTCATATTAAAAATACAATATTTTTATAAAACTTACGTTTTATATGTATATTTAACTTCATTAAGAACCGAATAAAATATCAAATATCATGCTCTGATTGTTCATTGTTTTCTTTTACATATTGTTCATTTGAAAATTAAATTATGGCAATCATTCTTTATTTAAACATTAAGGAAACACTAACATCTGATAAAAACTATGAAGGGAACAAGAGGATTGAAAGAGTTTTTTGAAATGTTATCAATTTCATGTAAGAACTTTATTCGGTAATAACCAATATTTGCCCCCCAAATCAAACTTTGATGGAGGAATATTTAATTAAGTTCTTAAACAGGGGAGTATATGCTGACTTCAAAGCACTGAATATTTTCATAAGTAATGGCGTCATATGTACGTAATGACGTCACAAACATGACGTAAATTTCGGTTTTTAATGAATTCTACAGAAAAATGTACATGTTTCGTCGATATTTTGAGTCACCGAGCGCATGTGTGTTCAGGATCAATATTTTGATATAATGTGTAGAATGATAATATCAATGAAATATGTAAATATTAATCCTGCACAAACATGCGCTCTATAAATTTAAAAGCTAAAAATGTTGAAATTTTGTCCTCTTTCTGAAAAAAATTCTAAAATTGGACTAATTTGTGACGTCATAAAAACAAAAATTGTGAATGCTATAATATGTTCTGTTAAAAACAAGGTACAGTAAGGGCAAAATTCGGCCTACCATCAAATTTAAAAATATTTTTGAATATAAATCTAGAAGATTTATCTTTTCAGATGACAGTTGTTACATATTTGTGTATAATTTAGTATTGGAGAAACAATGCTGTCAATTTTGCATCCTTTTTACCATATTTTTCCTTTTTAACGTCGTAAGAACATATGTGACGTCACTGAAATTATTCATCGAAAAACAATGTACATAATATATAATTAAGACAATTTTTATTCTCTGAAACTAGTAAATCTACAACATGCAATCTCTTTCTCTCTCTCAAAAAAAAATTCTCTCATTAAATACTAGGGATGGCAACCGAATACGGAACTGCTAATCGGTTAACCTTAAGAGCGATTAACCGCTTAACCATATCAAAATATATTTTCAATATTTTTTTTCATAAGTTAATTCATGTACACAAGAAGAACTTAAGTCTAAAATTTTTAAAACTGTTCTATTTGTCTTGATTCTTGATGAGAAAATTATATGCATACCATTATATATCTATATTTTCAGTTTCAGTAGACTGGAAAAAAATCAAGAAAACCATGAATCATGTCTGAGAAAAAAGGCATAGATCTTTTCTCCAAAGCAGATTTCACCTAAGTTCATTCAGCGTTGTCACCATAATTAAGATTTATTCTGAAGTACATTTTTAAATTTACAGTGTTTAATTCACAGTACTAAACGGTGATTTAATTATCATAAATGAATTTTGAACATATTTCATTGACAAATGCCAAAGGGATTGGACACAAAGAATTACAGGTCAGTCGGGGTAAAAACTTGGTGTTTTAACAATAATTTACACTTCAGACATAAAATGACCAAGAACCATGCCCTTCGGTCCGTAGAATCATACTAGTAGTCACATTTATATCAATGAATGTGTGAAATCCTAAATTATCAAACTTCAAAAAAAAATGCGTTCAAATTTAATTTTTTTAAACTTTTTCGCCTAACTTATTACAGATTTTCTTACGATTACCATAGCTCCGACCGAGTAAACAATTACCTTGTTACAAATTGATATCCCTATTGAATACCTTGACAAATTCATTACTTTTATTTCTCTTGCTCGTTCTCATTACGTCCTCTCAAAAACTACAGTAAAACTCGTTTAGTACGAACACGGATATTGCGAATTCACGGATATAGCTAAGTCATTTTCAATCCCCAGCTATATAAATTTGATGAATTTTACATACAGTTATAACGAATTACGGATATAGCGAAGTAATTTCAAAGGTCCCAGCGACTTCGTTATAACCGAGTTTTGCTGTAGTACTAAAGAAGCAACCTCCCTCTCCCTGTCTCTCTCTGTGAATTTCAAAATACATTTTCAAATCTTAAAATCATTTGAACCAAATGTAACATATTAATGTTAATAGCATGTTAATAAGTTCAATAACTTTAAATAGATTAACATGTTAATATCACTCCTCTTCATTTCCGACAAGGCTGTCTTCGTCGCTGTCGGAATCATCAACGGGCAGCGCTGCAGCATCATCAACGTAACTGCACCAATTCCGAACTCCAATCTTTGGGTTTTCCCTGTGCCTTGCAAAGGATAAAAACCATATAACACTAGTGATGTGGGAGCACATTCCCACCACTCTTGACCCTATTTTGCATTTGCAAAACCATGATTTTATATTTATCTCATCAAACCCAATCCACAATAAATACTTTTTTGCCGATATATGCCTGCTTTGAAGTTTTGCACCTAGAATTCCATCATGGTCATTGTTGACGTAAATTTCATAGTTGCCATCTTTATCCAGATGTTCCTGAGCATAGGATTTAGCTAGTTTTATCTGATATACCCCCATTGTTAATTCTCGTATTTCTTCTTCCGACAGTTGCGGAAATGCAATGCTTGTGTCGCTGGCGTCAATCTTCCGCCACCTTTCTTCCCTTTTGTCTAAACCTACATTTAAAAAAGCATGTTACTCATAATTAGTTGTAATAAATTTAGAAATTCATAATTTATCAAGATATTATAAAACAAGCATTCTGAGAGCACTGCATAAGCAATAGTCCCCTATCGGCATGTAAAATCTGGTCCCCGTTAAAAAATGAAAATGCCATAACTCTGTAAAAAAATCATTGAAGCGGAATGAAATGCAAATCTGATGCACACCTACTTAAAATTCAGAATGCAAGCGTTTAGAAAAAAAAATAACGATAGGAAACCCCTATCAATGAAGTGGAACGAAGTACAATCTTGACCTGTAATCAACTCCGGTTTCACCGGCAGGGTAGTAATAATAGACTAGAAATTACATTGATGTAATGCTCTTATATTGAGTTACAGTAGCAATTTACCATTTGTCTCTACATATTCCTTGAGTACATTGACTTCCTTGGAGAGAAAACGCATCTTCGCAGCTGTCGACAAGTCACTCTCTAATCCTGTACTAACATCAGGCCTGAATTTGTTGCAGATGGCACTAATGATCCGAACATAATCTCCGATGTGTGGTATCTGGCTATTGGGAATGGTTCTGTCCAAGTAATTCCAGGTTTTGATTCTACCATTAACACTTTCGACGACCCATCGTAGCTAAAAAACAAATGTTGATCTTAATTGGTTTACTTTGATTTACAGTTCTTTTTCATTTATTTAATCAGAACACAATTGAAATACTTCTGAAAATTACATCGTATATACATTTTAAAAATAATTATGCTTTTGATCTTGAGTTTCTTCAATAGTTATCTTACTTTTGTAACTAAACGTGTTGCATTAGACTCTTCTGTTGTGTGTTGCTTTGTTCCACGTGGTAGAAAGGAAGGCATTTCAACATGAATTCCAATGTCGTTGAGTAGAGTTTCCGCATCCCTAAACCCTCTATCGACAATGAATATGTCTTCCTCCTTTATCCAATCTTTAATTTCCTCTACGTTGGTTTCTATCATATGAGTCAAAATCTTAGCATCTGAATTCCTGGAGTCGGCTAGGTATGGCCCAAGCACCGAAACAACGTACCCCGATGTATTTACCACTATCATAGGTTTAATCAACGGCCTGTGTTTATGAGTACTAAATGATCTCCTTGAGAATGTAAAATTACCACTTTTTTGTAGGTATATATATGTCCCATCAAGTACTAGTATTACTGGATTTTCAGTTACAGTACAAAGCAGCTCTTTTGCAAGTGGACGGGTGTGGTTTTCTTTAACGTCCTCCCGGGTAATGTGGGAAAATCCCAAATGATGTGGAACAAAGTTCAACATCAGAGCATGTTTTGCTGTCAATACAGCACGCCTTATCTAGAAAAGAAAACATAGATCTATACTATTATTTTTTTTAGAGATTACAAAGAACTACAATGTAGATTATTTGTAAATTAAAGAAATTACCTGCCATTTTTGCATGCCAAAGAGAGTTCCAAGCAAATGATTGCTCATTCCACAACGCAATTTGGTTAATAGAATAGCAATACAAGTCCTCACACTTCAGGTCTTGGTTGCCCTTATGTCAACGTCTTTCAGGTATGAGAGCAGCTCATCAAACTGGTCTTTCGTCAACCCAGTAAGATTATAATAATCTTCGTTATCCATACTCTTGGCGTCATCAAAGTTGAGTCTAATACTTTCATTCCGTAGAGCGAATTCCCTAGTTTGTTGGAGCAGTTCTACAATGGATGTCCTGTTGATATTTGTGTCAGGGTTTGTTTGCTGCATTTGTTGTAGTGCGTCGTCAGTAAACTCTTTATCTGCAATATGTTTTGGGCAACATCTAGAGCCGGCAGGAACAAACATTTTTTTTCTTAAGAAAGCTCTGACACGGGCATACTGAGTCACCACTATAAGCTTTGGACCTGGCTTTTTACATATAAGACAATTCGCATGGCTCTTTGATGTGCTGGGGATGCTAAGAGTCACAGAAGGTGGACTTGCAGTCACAGACATTTTCATTCTTTTATTTGGATCACTTTCCTGAGTACTGGAGATACTTTCAGAAGTTGGTAATTGCGATTCACACATATATATGTACTTCCTACACAGAACATCTTCTTCTTTTACCTTTTGTAAATACTTTCTTTCTAATATTGAAGAATGTTTAGGTTTTATTTTGTACCTGTCGTTTGGTGTAGTCCTCTTATTACACAGAATACAGGGATATGATTTAGGTCCTGTTCCTGGCATCCTGTATTAATGTACAGACAAAATTAATTACTCCACCTTGCAACACATTTGTGAATCTCAAAAGAAAATCTTGAAAATAAATTTAAAAGTAAAGTAACAAAAATCTTTAGAGCCATCATCATCGCCAGATATATATGTAAAGTAGAAAAAAAATTGTCTTTTATCGTTATTTTTTACACCAAATATATATATATTTTTTACATTGTAATTAATCTAAAAAAAATTAAAGAGCACTGTATTTATTTTCTATCAAAAGCTCTCACCAAAATCATTTCATTAAAATATATTAATGGAAGACATACCCCGGTATACCTTTAATTTATACATTACACCCTTACCTGATTTAGTGTCAGTAGTTAATCCCATCCATTTATCATTTTAACTCTCTTCTTGTGATATTTCTTTTCTGTAAAATGTTATATCATTATAAAATATGCATATACAATTCTACATTTAGAAATAAATAAATAAACAGATTTTTTTTTTTAAATTTCTAGTAAAAGATTTTTGAAATATACAATAAAAAAATAAACAGATTTTTTTTAATTTCTAGTAAAAGATTTTTGAAATATGCATGTTAAAATTAAAAAAAAAAAAATTACTCCCAGGGTGAGATTCGAACTCACGACCTTCCGCGCGGTTACCTACCTACTATAACCATTCAGCCATACAGGCTTCATATATTTTCCATTAGATTATTTTAGGTCTACTTTGATGCGCAAGAAATTTATTATAGCTCTTAAATTTCCGATTATCAAAACATTTCACATCACTAATATGAACGAATGTAAGGGTTAATCAAAATCTACTTTACTTATTTTGGGCATTATTGCTCCAATTATATGATTCGAATGTTCGCTGACGTCATTTTCATTACACTAACTTGTGCGACATTATCAGACGACATAACCATGATGTCGATGTCTTCTTAACAACAACTTGCCAAATTTTAACTCCCATATTATGCAATTATGTATTAAATCATTACCTGGTCATTTTCTTCTGGTTTAAATGCAGCTTGCAGACTCTAGACTGTTCGTCATAATTTACATCTATGTTGTCACGAACGCTTTTTGTAGATAACGAAACAAACCAAACTGGTCTTGTTGAAAAAAATCCGTAAAAAGCGTTATTTTTTCAAAGGCAATTTCACTCTTATTGTTACATTATGTATGTTAATAATTAGGGCTTTTCGACTTTTGTCGAAAAGTCCTATTGCTTTCGTCTTTTTTATTATTATTCTTATTATACTTAGCACTTTTTTTGCTCAGCATTTAGAGATTGTCTTTAAAAATACCTATTTTATTTTATAACCACTAAATAGCAAATGTAAATGTCTCCCGTCTTAAACAAGATAAACTTCCGGTTAAGTCACTTCCGGTTGATACTAAAGAAAAACTAAATTTTCTACAAAACCCTATATCATTTTCATTTTTTATTTCTACTCTCTCAAATTCAACATATATAAATTCTAAAGAACCAATACTATGAAAAAGTCCGCGTACAGGATTTTTGACCACAGATACTTTTTGAGATAATGAGTCTTCAAACATTCAAGAAGGGGGGATGAAATTTAAAAAGTCACAAAAACATTACTAAAATTATTTTGAGCATAGAAACATTTTGGAACTAATTAGTAGAACAAATGCTATTAGTTTCATATCAATCAGAGCAGAACTTCCGGTTTTATGGGTCTTTGAAATTTGTCTACGGGAGTTTCTATGTTAAATTGAAATCAGGCATCACGCGTTTTCTATTAAAATCGTCCAGATATTTTCATGAAATTTTGAGGGTTAAATGACTCTGATATTGTCCCAATCTGATTAAATTATAAATATGAAATACAAAAAATTAAGGGATTTCTAGGGGCCAATATTAAAAACAGACTTTTTTCCGTAACTTTTTTATTTCTCAATGGATTTTCAAATAGTTTTCAGATATGAGTTCAGCATAAAGAGGACAGTCTAAAAATTATGGTCCGTGGGGTCACTTTTTTACCCCTTATAGGAGTTTTAGAGACCTGAAATATTGCATTTCTAAGTCTTGTAGAAAATATTTAAACAAGAGTTATCTCCCTTTGCCCACCTGTTTGGAACGTTATATGCTGTCTATGTTTCTATTTTGGTATGCATCTGAAGAGTACTTCCAGTTTTATGAGTTCCTTAAAATTGTCTATAGAGATTTCTATGTTAAATTTGAACTCACATTTGTTCCATTATCTTAAATCGTAGGCAAGCAATTCTCGTGAAATTTCATATGAATATTGACTCCATCAATGTCTCCAGGTGGAAAGGTCATGAAAATAGAAATCCCTAAAAGTAGGAGGGATTTTAGAGGTGAGTGCAGAAAACGGCTTTTTCTCTGTAACTTTTTTAATTCGCATCCAATCTTCAAACTAATTTTCGTATTACATCAAGCATAAAGTGTACAATTTAAAAATTATGGGCCGTGGGTCACTTTTTGATCCCTTAAAGGAGTTTAAGTGGATTGAAAAACAGTACATTTTCGTATGTGTTAAATAACCACGAAGGACTTATGTCTCTTTGAGTAGACACTGATGTACAAAGAGAATTGTTGTTTCCAATTAAACATTAATCTCAAAAAAACTTTTGCAATATTTTATTATTATTTTTTTTTATTGTAAAATATTGATTTTGCTTTTAAGATTCTTTATTTTAAGGGGTCGAAAAGCCCTCCGTTTTTGTTGAACGACAAAAATAAGGTCTAGTTTATGATTAAAAATTATATTTCATTTAATCGCAAAATGAAAAGGACGATACGATTTCTGAAGTAAGAATATTACTGTAACTTGCTTTTAATTGGAATCCGGAATAACCAAAACTTCAATTTTAGTGTTGGCCGCAGCAAACGCGATTGATGGGATCATTATAAATTAATACATTTCAGTTATATCAAAAACAAATATAAGTCTCATGAATCGCGTTCGTTGCGGCTATAGTGAAAATTGCAATCAAAATCATAAAAATTGCAATATTTAGTGGAATTGTCGGTACACGGAAAGGTTTTGAAATGTACGTAGTATATGTGTGACATTTTGGCGCCATTTTAATACCGTGGTTGGAGAGACCCGAGGGTATATAAAATAAATAAGCATCATATACCTGATAATATTACTGTTTGTTTTTTGCAAATTTACTGGGCCGATATATGCAACAACCGTATTTAATTCTTTATATTTCTCATACAATTTATTGAATTCAGCACATTTCATGAAGTTTTCAAAATGTAACTTTTGTGGGGGCAAGTATATGCAGTATACCGCATATAGTTCTTTGGTTGAATCTGATTTGTCGAGAAACATTTGTTAACAAACACTATAACCTGCTGAATAATGAAGCCACGTCCTCCAGATTAACACCTTAACATTGCTTGACGATGGGTGATATTCCAAAAATAGTGGCTGCGCATAATTTATGTGCACATACGGTTCATGTTATATGTGCCTGTATAAATATTTCGGATAACAATGGTTTTCTTTGGGTAAAAAGTTCAATGTTTCACTCCACTTCATGCATTTTCATATAATGATTACTTATGAACGTTTTACGGCAAAAAGTTTGACAAATGTGATTTTTCAAGACATTTTACACAGCATATCCAGAAATTAAAGTGCTTTATGTATTTTTAATTTTTTTTTATTTTTAACGTAGAAAAATGAATCAAATTAATGAAGCCATATTTTTAAAATGGTACCCCTTCATGCCATATTCTTCACTGATTTATAACAATCATATACTTAACTAATATTTAAGCCAGTTTCAAAACCTTTTGGAAACATAAAATTTTAGGGCACAATAAAGCTAAAACCGTACCTAATCCTTCATTATTACTTGAAAAAAAAATGTTGCTCCTCTGAAGGTTAAACATACTTCGCTTTTTTCTAGTGTAAAATACTCTAACCACGACCTAAAGTAAGAATAAGATATTCAAAACATTTGCAGATACTGAACTGATTTTTGGTTTATTCGTTTACCATGATGAGTTATAAATCAAGTTTGTATTCTGTTCCATTCCTTGATTTTTTTTAGGGATTTACGACATTTTCAACTTTTAATGGGTATCAGAAAGGTATGTGTTTTACTTCGCTTCAATACTTTTTTTAATAGAATTGTGTTCTATTTGATGGGAACCAGTTTAAACTAGAAGGTAGGAACTAATATCGCTATTGCAATACCTTCAGAATGTTTGTTCTATTTGCATGTCCTTGGGGTTAATCTAATAAAATAACTCAACATTAACAGCAACAAAAAAAATAGTGATATACTTTAAATATCCCTTTTTGAATATTTAGGCAGATGATCTAGGTGACAAAGAGAAGTTTTTTTTAAATTACAAAAAGATAGGTCAAAATTGTATTTCTCCAATTGATTCTTCATTAAAAGAAATACGAAGATATCAGTTAAGTATTATTTTGTATAACATGAAACAGAAAATACATTTAATCCTAATTGAAACTTTATATTACATATCAAGAATAATGACATTGGAAGCAAGACAAAATCAATTTCAAAACATGAACAGAGCTTAAAAAGTAAATAAATGGGTTCGCTGAGTGAACGGAAATTTTTAGCACATCATTGACATTTAGGACCATCAACTGTACATCTAAGCTTGCATGAACAAAAGGGTCCTGAACCATAATGCGATCACCAACAGCACTCTGAACTATGGAGAAGACGGAATTGACCGTTCTAATTGCAAGGATTAAGGAAACTGTAATCATCGTCCGCTTCTTCACATTATTTGCAGCGAGCGACGATTTCATCGTTTTACAACGATTTACGACGAAATAGATGTTAAGTAGGACGATAACAGTGAGGAGGAGACCATCATCAACTATCTACAACAAATACGTATCAGGAATGTTCAGAGACCATATAACTTCTATGATAACAACTCAGTATACAATACTTAACATCAAACAGAGGCCGGATATGACGCAGATTTTTCCATTGGTGAGGTAGACACGAATTTTTATTGGATGGACAAACACGAACTATCTTACTGATAAAAGTACTATAACATTCAAAGAAGAAAACATTTTTGTCCCATATGTGGTTACCTGAAAAATGTTTTGAAACTTAAAACATTGACATATATATGAAGGTACGAAGAATTTGTTGAGAAAGAAATTGATGTGATAAAAGATATCTGCCACAGCTAAACTTAAAACACTCATGTAAAATGGTTTTCTAAGCTTAGGATACAGGAGAATCACTGACACTGACAGGTTACTCAGAATCCCCAAGGCGGCAAAGGCCGAAGCCACGTATTTCAGTAAAATAGATTTGTCAGGTCTGGAGGTGATGGTTTTCTCGGAGCTTTCCCGACCATCATAGTTCGACAGCAAGGATTTAAAACACAAATTCTGTAGAAGTCCACCAAGGGATGAATCAACATAATGCGATCTAATATTCAGTAGATGAAAGCATTCAATTAGTTGAGATCCATTTTCTACACATTTATTCAGTTTTTCGATTATGGATGAACTTGTAACGAATACGTTAGTATGACGAAACTTGCAAACAATGTCTTGTTCCGTCTACCTGATTAACAAAAACAGAAAAACTAGAAATATGTCTGTAGGACATGAGTGCCCCGCCGCGGGTATGTATATTAGTTATGCAACATGAAAATTTGTATTAAATTTGATCAGAAAAGTGATGCAGTTGAATTGCTTACATCAGTATGTATAAGCATATGAAGTTTGAAACTAATTTCAACAAGAGGCCCAGGGGCCACAGCGCTCACCTGAGCACATCGGGCTTGAATTTACTACCCCCCCCCCTTCCAGGCGTTCATCATTTGAACAAACTAGAATCTACACTACCTGAGGATGATTCCATATAAATACCTCGGGTATCACTAATCATAGCTTTAAAGTACTTAAAAAGAAGATTTTAAAAAGTTTCCCTATATATCCCTATGTAAAACTTGGGTCGGCCATTTTGGCCCCACCCTTGCCCCTAGGGGCATGATTTGAACAAACTTGAATCTACACTACCTGAGGGTGATTCCACATGAGTTTCATCTTTCCTGGCCCAGTGGTTCCGGAGAAGAAGATTTTTAAAGATTTTTCCTATATATTCCTTTGTAAAACTTGGGTCGGCCATTTTGGCCCCACCCTTGCCCCTAGGGGCATGATTTGAACAAACTTGAATCTACACTACCTGAGGGTGATTCCACATGAGTTTCATCTTTCCTGGCCCAGTGGTTCCGGAGAAGAAGATTTTTAAAGATTTTTCTTATATATTCCTATGTAAAACTTAGGTCGGCCATTTTGGCCCCACCCTTGCCCCGGGGGGAATGATTTGAACAAACTTGAATCTACATTACCTGAGGATGATTCCACAGGAGTTTCATCTTTCCTGGCCCAGTGGTTCTGGAGAAGAAGATTTTTTAAAAATGCCATTTATTTTTAACAAATTCATGATTATCTCCCCTTGGAAAAGGGCGTGGCCCTTCATTTGAACAAACTTAAATCCACTTCACCTAAGGATACTTTGTGGCAAGTTTGGTTAAAATTGGCCCAGTGGTTCTTGAAAAGAAAATGAAAATGTGAAAAGTTTACAACGACAACGACTACGACGACGACGACAACGACAACAACAACGACAGACAACGGACAAATTTTGATCAGAAAAGCTCATTTGAGCCTTCGGCTCAGGTGAGCTAAAAAGCAGTTGAATAGCTCTCATCAGTATGTATCAGTATCTGAAGTTAAGTAAAAATATCTTGGATGGTTTCTATAGGTCCTAGTGACTTCGTTATAACCGAGTTTTACTGTAATCGAAAAAATTCATATCAAGTTACCTGAGATCAGCAAAAGAATCGATCGCGAAGAATTAAGAGAAACAGATGCAAAACGGATAGTGGATTTTAAAATAAGAGCGGATGAAAAGCGCCGCGCCGTACCGTGTAAGATTGAGATCTGTGACACTGTTGTACAACGTCAGGGTAAGCGCGAAAAATTGTAAACCGAGTTCGCTCCTGAGAAGTTTATCGTGCGGGAGAAATGCAGTAATGTTCATATCTTAAAATAGTCATTCAGATTTAATGTTTTCCCACGTTTAGGAATTTGCTATACCAGCAGAATGTTATATGTTTAATGCAAATTCAGTAATTGATGTTGACAGTTTCAGCCACGCCGATTTATGTAATCATTTAGTTATGTAGTTTTGAATTAAACCGTTAAACCGAGCAGACATGTTTTCTGTTATAAATGTCTAGAACACGGACAGTACAGATGCACAGCAGACTGCGCGCGCCGTCGATGGCGAGGGCGTCGATACATTAATTAATGAGCATGCACAAATTTAGGATGCCAAAGTTAGAAATCTAAAGAATAATAATCGGCAGACAGAGCAATAAATGTGCAAGGTGTAATATCAAACCTGCATCTTTTGATTTTAATAATTCCTTTCCTTGGTGGACTGTATCTCCCATTTTGACGCATGCGCGTCTATCAACAACTGGACAGAGAAAGAAGAAAGGTCTTTACTTATCTGTTTCGCATGAGGAATCGCACCGGGAAATGTTTCAAAAGAAAAAAAGTCAACAATATGAGTTGTTGTTTAATGCCTTTGAAGAACGCTTTCTGCCGCCCAATCAGATTGAACTATATTGTGCACAGTTTAAGGAAAAAAAAACAACAGAGCGTCTGAGACATCGTATGATGACCTGGGACAGGCTGTCAGTAGATTGACTTGTCTAGCATATCCAACAGCCCATCGGGAGAAACAATGGGAAAGGACGCATTTATTGATACATCAAATAAATCCTCTATGCACTTAGGCATCAAACAGCGTAGATCTGGACGTCTGAATGAGGCTATTCGACTTGCTTACAACAAAACGGAGAGGGGAGAAGATTTGCGGATGTTTGAGGGCGTAGAACGCAATAATGTAAAGTCCAAACAATGCCAAGTCCTGAATGGAATTCTGAACCAATCATATGCAACATACAATGTATAGAGGTTTTAAGAAATAATACAAGTGAAATATTCAGTAAATTTGTTTCCTTCAAATAATTTACATTGAAAGTTGATATACTGAGGAAATTGCTTTTTTTTTATTTTTGTTGTGCATCATATGTATCTTGCTCATGTGTCTTAATTCAGCCAGAAATCTTGCTTGCTCATATTTTTACAATTAGATTCTTCATTTATGTTTAATTGTAAAGGTCAAAGTCATTTTTTGTTATAAATTTGATGTCAGTATCATTATTGAAAGTTAACTTGTGGTTATTGCAGTCTCTTACCTCTTTCAAGGATGTGAAAATATCATTTTTATATAAGTGTTCATGAGGTAAAATGTTTTCTTTTATGAAAGTACAATAGTATTTTATTTTGCAGGTGAGAAAGAGTTGCTCAAAGTGTGGAGTAAGAAAGACACACAATTTTTATTTCATGAAAGAATGAGATTGGAAAAGGACTTTTCTCAAGCAAGGTCTCGCAAGACACTTTGGGAGAAAATTGCAAGAGTTGGAAAATGATGGATGTGTTGTTACAGCAAAACAATGTACAAGTCACTGAATAGAGCAAACACGGATACAACTGATCACAACAGCAAAAGTAGAAACGATAACAAATCCTGTGAATTTGATGAAGACAGGGTCAAAGTTTTCAATTGGAAGCCTCTCAGGCAGTCTCAGTGAAAGTTATCAATTCCCAGAATCTCTTTCTAGTTCTGATCAACAGTCCAAAAGATCCAAAGAAAAAACATACCAAAGACAGGAAAAGTAAGACAGCTGAGGTCACAGAATGACTCGAAAGTTACAAAGCAGACAGAACTGAAATAAATAAAATTTATGTAATACATTAAATGCAAAAACAAGATATAATAAGTTGAATGTATTGATTTTTTTTTAACAGACTATGAATCTTAAACACACTTTAACACTTTTATTTATCAGAAAGCCCTATTACTTTGACCTCATAGGTTGTAACTTTGAATAAAATGATGACACAAGAGGATCTTCCAATATAGAGACTGGGAAACAGAAAACAACACAACTGGTGATTGGTATATACACAGAAATGGCAGGCTTACAGCTTATAACATTAGAAAGGTGATTCTAGGTCATCGAATTCGTTTCTCAGTTAATTCTTACAACAAGTAGATATGGATATAACGAACAGTATTCAATCTCAAAGTCCATTAAACAATACGTAATAGGAGCAGAGCAAACCCGGACCTCCGAAACATCAGAACAGGTATGAGTATAAATCACCCCCTGCTATGATTGATTGATTATATACTGTTTAACGTCCCTCTCCAGAATATTTCACTGATATGGAGACGTCACCATTGCCGGTGAAGGGCTGCAAATTTAGGTCTATGCTCGGCACTTACGGCCTTTGAGCAGGGAGAAATCTTTATCGTGCCACACCTGTTGTGACACGGGACCTCGGTTTATACGGTCTCATCCGAAGGACCGCCCCATTTAGTCGTCTTTTACGACAAGCAATCCCCTGCTATGAATTGAATCAGATAAAAACATAGGTAATCAGAGGTTACAGAGCTCACCTCAACGAATGTTGTCTTTAAGTAAGGCAAAGTCGCACAATTAACCAACAAAAAAGTGTACATTCCAAAAATGAAAATATTTAAGCAATTTTGATCTGATACTTTGAAATAGACCTACATAAAAAATTTAAACTAGTTCTTAATGAAAATGTAATCAAAATCCAGCATCTGAGGCAAATTTGAGAGTTTTCATCTCCTGATGCAACATTTGTGCAAGTTTGGTTTATACTATGTTATATGAGCCTTATAGGTTTTTGGTAATAGACCTGCAACCATAACTTTTACCTGGTCTATTATCTGAAAAATGTATGTCAAATTCAGCATCCGAAGCAAGTCCATTAGTGTGCATCCTAAGATGTATCGTCCACGCAAGTTTGCTCATTATAGGGCTCATAGTTAATTGGAAATGAAACATGTATTAAAAACTGACATTTTCAGTCATCCACAAAAAGTGGGTCAGATTCAGCATCTGAAGCAAGCCTGGTAGTATGCATCCTTAGATGTATCATCCATGCAAGATTGGTCATTAAAGAACTCATAGTTA
>NW_026930691.1:0-43423 GCF_032062105.1 Saccostrea cuccullata | reverse complement strand
ACCCCAGGGTTGTACAACAGGTGACTCAGGTCAGGTGGTCAGCAGCAGGGTAAGTCTTACTTATACCCCAGGGTCTGTACAACAGGTGACTCAGTCAGGTGGTTAGCAGCAGGGTAAGTTTCTAACCAGGGCTTAAAATGAGTAACAATTTAGTCACCCAAATTAAAAAAAAAAAATAATTCCATGTAAAATTTCCAGATTTAGATAAGGTAATGTTTATTTTTCAGTGATGTTGTGGGGAGTGGTAGAGTTGAATCCAGCAGCTTATCTAGTCAGGAGGATGGGGAGATAATTGGTCAGGTGCAGGTGGCGAGCAGTAGGGTACATGTAAGTCTTACTTATACCCCAGGGTCTGTACAACAGGTGACTCAGGTCAGGTGGTTAGCAGCAGGGTAAGTCTTACTTATACCCCAGGGTCTGTACAACAGGTGACTCAGGACAGGTGACAGGTGGTCAGCAGCAGGGTAAGTCTTACTTATACCCCAGGGTCTGTACAACAGGTGACTCAGGTCAGGTGTCTGAAGTGAGCCAGACAGAGGCTCTTACCCAATACCTGTTTGTACAGGCCCTTCATCATGAAGGTGGTGGGAAAGAAATTGTTTTTGTTTATTTTTGTTTTTTTCAGAGAGTTATAATTTTACTGTTTCTTGTTTAAAGTGTTTGCTTACATAAGATATTGGAAAATTACAAAGAAAAGAATTTTAAGCATGGCATGAACTTTGCGTGGAATGCACTTAAAGAAGAACAGAATAATTTTAAGACATTCTAGGTATTTGATCCAAAAATCATAAATCGGTAATACAACTACATTTGTCAAAATACTTTATAATTACGTATTTCAACAAAGGGTTTGAAAATTAGTTTTCATTAGAATTGTGAGTTCAAATTATTGTTATGATCAGTCTGAAGATGGACACAACTTGATTTCTTCTGAAAAGTTATTGACCATACTGTCAGGACTACTATCTATGGAAGCCTGTGAGTGTAATACATGTAAGTTTGTCTTTACTTTATAGAGGTACTATCCTCTTCGTCGTCTTCCTCCTGTTTTGACGAGTACGGTGGAGTAGCTACGGATCACGCCCGGCTAGCTGAGTGTATCTCCGCCCCCTCCGTGCTGTGATTGGAGATGACGTACCAGAGGATGACCTCATTCAGTTCGCATTAGCTGCTGATTATGATGTCAGTCGAGCTATAAATTTCTATTTCCAGTCAGCTTAATGTTAATAAACAAATTCCATTGGACATTCCTTCAGGGTTTTGAGCAAAACCTCTAGGCTGAAAATATGCTTACCAAAATGTAGTGAAAGTTTTTCCATAGAAATCCTTACAAAATATTTGATCAGAATTTGTTTATTGCAAAATGCAAGCAGATATTGCTAATCAGCCATATTTGTATTTTCCTTCTTAATTAGACAATGTATTCCCCTATTGCTCATGACAATGTAAAAAATGTAGAAAAACAAATGGTGATCAATCTCAAAAAAAATTTAAATATTACAAATCTGTGACACAACTATTGATATGGCTTTTACATTTAAGAGATGCAATTGCTCAAAAAGAAAAAAAATGTTTGCATTTTTATGTGCCATGAAATAGTCATTATACAAAATTTCTTTCAACATGCAGACTTATTTACTATATGTTAAAATGAGAAAAATATATATCAAGGCAAATTTTTGAAAGGTCAAGATTATTGAATCAGATATAAGGCTTCTGTGGGGTCCTATATGACTTGGTTACTATTCTTGTTAATATTTATTGTGCGTTATTTAAAAGTCAATGCTGTAAACCAACTTTTTGGAAGCATATATTTCAATTGTTAGCTCACCAGAGCTGAAAGCTCAAGTCAGCTTTCCTGACTCTGATTTTCTGAATACAAGGGAGATAATCAAGAAAAGGGTGGAGTCATAATTTTCTGAAGAACCACTGGTCCAGAAAAGCTGAAACTTATGTGGAAGCATCCTGGGGGTAGTATAGATTTTATATTGGTCAAATTTTGACCCTCAGGGTTAGGGCAGGGCCACAACAGTGAATCCAAGTTTTACAATGAAATAAGTTAGAAAAATCTTTAAAAATCTTCTCAGGAACCACTGAGTTAGAAAAGCTAAAACTTATATGGAAAAAGCGTCTTGGGGTAGTGTAGATTTCATATCATCTGAATCATCACCCCAGGAGGTAGGGTGAATCACAATAGGTTTTACAAGGGGAAATTTGGCGAAGAACAACATGGCCAAAGATACTTAGCTGAGCGATGTGGCCCATGCTCAGTTTAAAATTGAAATGTCTCTATTTTTAGTTTATGCATATGAGGAAGTATGATGCATAGATATATTTACACTTAAAAATATTTAATGATTTATTGCTTTGAATTTTTTGAGAAAGAAAGTTGCAAAACTTTCAGATATTTCTTGCATTTGAAGAAAAGTTGGTTCACATTATATGAAAATAATTGATAAAATGTCACTAATAGATGTGTATTTTATTTTACCATTTTCTGCTTCGTCATTTAATGATTTATTATTTATTGCATCATCTGTGATAAGATATTGGTCTGTTCTAAGTGGAATAGGAATCTCCGTGAGGCCCTCATTTGAACTGTTCTAGTTAAACATTTTTATCTTGTCAATTTTTTAATTCTTTTAATCCACTGCCTCTCTAGAATTTTGTATTTCTATAGGAAAATTATATTTTAAAAGAATTATTTAACATTATATTGTTAAGTCCATTTTTATCTGTTTTGGTTTACATATTTGTTTGTAATAAAATGGAATAGTTCTTTTGTGTTGTTAACAATTTCTAGTCATTAAGGTCTTCCGTTTCAGACGGAAGACCTTATAGTGATTCTACTGTTTTTTCTTATTATTATTCTTATTATTATTTTTTTCCCCAAATCTTGTCGGCAGGATTTCTCAGAGATGGCTGGACGGATTTTCCTGAAATTTTCAGAGATGATAGAGAATGAAAATACCCCGAGACGTTTTTTTCATTTTTTCAAAATTCACTTCCGGTCGTCAGATATGTCCGATTTCCGCTTTTTTCAAAAATATTTAATCCGAGTGAGATCTCAGAAATGGTAAGAGATTAAGGCACCAAACTTACAGGGATGATAGATCTTGATAAGTAGGCAAATCCAATTGGGTTAAGATCGTCCACCGTCACTTCCGGTCGTCACAGGAAGTGTTCTTAAATATCGAAAATTTCAACTTTTCTTTTTTGAAAGTTTTTTAGCATCAGATTATTGCATCTTACTCGTAGTTTTGAAATATATCAGTCCAACCGGAAACAAAAACGACAACTTCCGGTTATAAGAGAAAAACTGCATATTTTCAGTATTTTTCTTTCCCATAAATATTTTTTATAGATAAAGTTTTTGAAATGATTTTTAGATGTGTAATTCAGACTGCAAATGACTACAGTAACGTCAAATATCTTTGGAAAATTCACTTCCGGTCGCGTGATTTCCTGTCCTCAAAATGAATAGTTCTTATAGCTATTTCTCTGAAACGGTAAGAGATGTAGACACCAAACTTATAGGAGTGGTATATCTTGACGAAAAGGGAAAAACATATGGGTTAAGATTGTCCGCCGTTACTTCCGGTCATAACAGGAAGTGGTCAAAAAATAGGAAATTTCATCTTTTCTTTTATGGAACGTTTATTGCATCACATTACAGCGCTTTATTTGTAGTTTCAAAATATATCAGCTCCACCGAAAACAAAAACGACAACTTCCGGTTATAAGAGAAAAACTATATAATTTGAATATTTTCTTTCCAATATATATATTTTTTTTATAGATAAAGTGTTTGCAACTGTTTTTGGATACGTTATTCAGACTGCAAATGTCTACAGTAACATCAACTATTTTTTTTAAAATTCACTTCCGATTGCGTGTGATTTCCTGTCCTCAAAATGAGAAATTATTATAGCTAGATCTCTTAAACAGTAAGAGATAAAGACACCAAACTTTGACAAGTGGTATATCCTGATGAGTTAGCATTTCCATGGGGGATAAGATCGTCTGTCGTCACTTCCGGTCGTCACAGGAAGTGATCAAAGAAGTCCAAAAATTGAACTTTTCCTTAATATGGAAATTTTTTTTATCACATAATAGCATCTTATTTGTAGTTTTGAAATGAGTCAGTAACACCGAAAACAAAGAACACAACTTCCGGTTATAATAGAAAAGCTTCATAATCTGAGTATTTTTCTTTCCAGTAAATATTTTTTATAGATGCAGTATTTGTAATCATTTTTGGATATGTTATTAAGACTGTAACTGTCTTCAATAACGCCAAATATCTTTATAAAATTCACTTCCGGTTGCGTGATTTCCTGTCCTCAAAAAGAGAAGTTATCATAACTAGATCTCGTAAAGGGTAAGAGATTAAGACACCAAACTTTTACAAGTGGTAGATCTTGATGAGTAGGCAAAACTAGTCAGGAAAGATTGTCCACCGTCACTTCCGGTTGTCACAGGAAGTGTACAAATGAATAAAAACTTTTCTTATGGAATCTTTCTTAGTTATACATTATAGCATCTTTTTTGTAGTTTTGAAATATGTCAGTCCCACTGGAAACAAAATGGACAACTTCCGCTTATGAAAGAAAAACTGCATAAATTTAGTATTATACTATCCCATTAATATTTTTGATAAGAAGAGCATTAGAAATGATTTTAGGACATGTTATTTAGACTGAAATATCTAGAGTAACCTCCAATATCTTTTTCAAAAATTTACTTCCGGTCAAGTGATTTTTTTGTCCTCAAAATGAAAAGATAATATTATGAGATCTCTTAAACTGTAACAGATCAAGACACTAAACTTATATGAATAAAACAACATGAAGATTGGGCAAAAAATATAGGGTAACACAGGAAGTGATAAAAAATTGAAAATGATTTTTGTACATGTTATTAAGACTATAATTGTCTAAAGTAAAGAATCTTGGTAAGTTACTCCTCCGGCTGTTTTTTTTTTCCTGAAATCATAAAAAATATTATATGCCTTTTTAACATAGATTAAAGCTCATTCATGTAGATAAATAGAGGAGAACGGAAGACCTTCTTTGTTGCTGTAGCAACAAGAGTTTCTAGTTGAGAATTATTATTGTTTTGAGCACTTTTTTTCAAGCTTTGTTTTAAACTATTTTGCAAAATTTCTTAATATCACAATAAAATTTCTAATGAAAAATGACTTTTTTGTACAGTTAAAATTTTATTTCACTTGCAAGTATATGTACCAGGTAGGTCATTTGACTCTGATTTACCTTAACTCAGTAATATAATAATGAGGGATAAAACTAGGTGAAACCTGAACAATAAACTTCAAATGATCATTGTTGTAAAACATACGAGTATTTTACGAATGAAAAATAGAGTGATTTTAAATATTTGATTTGATTTGAATATATTTTATTATGTAACAATTACATACCGTATATACTCGCCTATAAGTCGGTTTTTGGGGAGTTAATCTCTGGTCTAAAACTCTTTGTCCGACTTATAGGAGAGCTATTAAAAGTATGGTTTTATATGAGGTTAGTCCATCTGATATGCAAGCTTATTACATACAACCGACTTATAGGCGAGTATATACGGTAAACGGATTGGGATGGCTGAACCAATTTGAAGGATTAAATTTGGGTAAACAGCAACATAGAATTAAAGAGGACAGGTTTTTTAGATTCATATTATGCCAGGGGGTGTATAAAAAAGACCCATCAAAGTAATTTTAATTTTCAAAATTCTGCAGTCAAACTTTCGGTATGATCAAAACAAGCAATGATTTTATTGGTGCTTGAGTATCATATATAGTGAACCAGTATAATTTCTCTGTATACTTAGCTGACAACGACAGTGCATGGTCACAATGAGCAAGTGAAATTGTTTCCTCCCTGCTTTCTTTAGTAGTAGGGGAAATTTATTAATTTTGGTCTGTCTGTCCACTCATCTGTTTGTCATTCTGTCTGTGTGTAACACTTGTTTGCATGTAATATCTCTTGAAGGCTTCATCCACCTGTAAGGAAATTATTATACCAAAACTCCCCAAGACCTATAAAGACCCCAGTTGATTTTAAGATCAAAGGATTTTAAGGTCAAGGTAAGAAATTCAAACATTCTGCATGTGTAACAATCTCTTCCAGGCGACATCTTGAAAATCAGGGCATACAAAGCCCTAATATACTGTAGGCCAAATGAGTTGGTTCAAAGTGGGACTAAATTGGCCTTAACCTGAGAAGCTCAAAGTACTTTTGAAACTGATTTTGAAAGTTTTAAGAGTAAGAAAGATTCTAGCTATGTAAATGAAATGATTAAAAATTGGAGACGAAATCAGAAAAAAGTCGAGCTGCAAAAGTTGTAGTACGGTACATGTAATCGCACCATAATAAAGGAAAGTTTAAGAACTTGCACAAATGAAATATCAGAAGTTTATGTTACACATTTTAGAAAGTAAAGCACATGCATTGTACAATTTTGTTGCACCTTCAGTAATCATGCTTGATAAGAAATTGTTGTGATGTGAATTTCTGTAAATCGTTAAGGTCAATACCAGGAAGCTGGGAGTGTGGTATGTTATCAGTAGGACTGAGATAACACTATCTAGAGGAGGGTATTATCAACAGACCACAGTACACAGGAATCAACTAAAACACTAGTCTACCTTTTAGGGATTAATGTGACCTGTTATTAAATAGGGTAAGAATATATATTACGTTTAGTTACTACAGTAACTCCACACTTAATAATCTATTGTTTTAATCTTGACAGTTGTTAGAGTAATATTGATGGAAATGTACAACAGTCGTAGTTTACGGCTTTATCAATGTGCGAGGCTGGAACTGAAAGTAATGTCACAATGGCATGAAATCTTTAAAAATATAGATTTCAACAAAAGTATGTTTGATCTATTTTGGCATTTGTCCTAAATAAAACTTCATTTTGATATGCGCAGTATTATTAAAATGATCACAACCTTTGGTTTTGTCCATAGCTGCACAGCAAAAATGTATGACTTCGTTATACATTTCTCTTTGACACTGATTTTGAATCTGATGATACCTAAAGATTTATGCTAAAAGAAAAGAATTTTAAAAATTAAAATTTGGACAAATCAAATACCGGTAATTAAATTAAATCTACTACTCAAAACAAGATGATTTATTGGCAGTAAAGGTTATTAGAAAGTAACTTGTGAGAGGTTAAAATTAAGATATGCTGATGAACTAAAAATATGTACTGAAAAGTAAAGTCATATAATATTCTTGCTGTACTTCAATTCAAACAATCTAACGATGTGTATATCTTAATATTTACATTTGCAGATGTTTCCCTTTATACAACACTACTGAAAGCAACATGTATAACCGTATCAATACAAATTCCTTGGATGTCATATTATATAAATATAAGAAATAAGGTATCATTTTTAAACATCTATCGGGATACAGATATGGGTTGGTCATGAGATCAAATTCCATTAAGTGCTTCCATTAAGGGCGGGGCAACAATGGTTGATCAAAGTTTTACATAGGAATACATATGAATTAAGAAAAATCTTCTTCCCAAGAACATCAAAACCATGATTGGTCATATTTAGATGGAAGCATGCAGGTACTGTAGGTTCAAGTTTGTTCAAATTATTACCCCTGTGGTAGAGTGGTTACACAATGGCTGATCAAAGTTTTATATGGGAATACATAGGAAAAGTCTTTTTATCTGTCCAAATTTTCTCAAGCAGAGAGCTACAGTTTTGCAGCTCAGAAAAAATCTATGATTAATCATATATACCATACAAATGGAAAAGTATTCAATACAAATGGAAAATTATAGAGTACAAATAACAATGATACAATACAAATAAAAAATCATAATACAAATGAAAACTTGACAATACAAACGAAAAATTTAGAACACAAAGAAAATTTTACAACTCAAAGAGAAATTTTACAACACAAATTAAAAATTATAGAAAACAAATGCAAAATTTTTCAATGCAATTGGAAAATTATACAATATAGATGGAAAATTATACAACACAAATGGAAAAGATGGAATATTGTAAAATTTTTTATGCCATAGGTAGCAGAGATTCTAGTTACCTCTAGTGATCATTACAAAACCATGTCATAAAACTGTTTGAAGATGCATTTTAATTCTGAATTTCTGTTGTCTAGATTTGAGGTCTGGAGGTGATGCCATGGACTGTAGGCTGTTACTGATTGTCAGTTTGATTGTGCCTGTCTCCAGTGCAATTACTGAGAGCCACCAGCAGCTTAGGGCAAACAGTGTCGGTATGTAACACGTTAGAAATCTGATTCCCATTTGATGACCTATTACAGAATGCTCTGTATTTGAACATTTACATTTATTTTACTGCATGCCAATAATGAAATTAATTTGCAGTGATAAAGTGACATCATATGTTTCTTTTACTTATAAAATGAATGTAATATTTTTCTTTGATCGATGTATCAAAGAAAAAATTGGACGGAAAACTTCATCAGTGTGCGTAGCGCATCGATGAAAAAGTTTTCCATCCAAATTTTTTCTTTGATACATCGATCAAAGAAAAAAATATTAAAATCATTTCTTATCATTATGGTTTTAAATTTATAAAATGTAACTTTCTTTTACCTTTCTATTAATTTTATGCATCAAAAACAGTGCACACAAATACATCACAACAACGTTAACGTTGCTGATATTCAAAATGGCTCTAACGAAAAAAAAGTTCTCAAATATTGTTGTGTCATTACTAACGTTCTCTGAGATAATTTATTTCTTTAACACAAAAAAACCCGTACCTGTTCTGTTATCCCAGTGGGTATATTTCCCCGGTAAGTTATCTTAGTTCGTAAGTGTAAAGGGGAGCTACTCAAATATTCTAACAGTTCTATGTCACAGAAATTTTGGATTTCATTTGCGCATTTTTTCATCTGAATTTCAAACTGAACATATAAATACGTTTTACAACCTGTCAATGCTGTAAAAACTGAACGAGTCTGCTACCGACTATTTAAGATTAAAAGAATTCCATCCTCACTTACAGTGTCGTTTTTCTCAACCATTCGTTTCCCAAGGTTTAACAGATTTTTCAGTTTTCCATGCTTTGGTAGCATAAAAATATCATTTCTTCAGAGTTCTATTGTTCATAACAGATATCTCAAAGTCAAACATTTAACAAATGTATGCCAATTCCTTTCCTTCTTTCCCAAAACTGTATTGTTGTTATGCAGACGATTCATTTGTTTAGCAAAGGGGGATAATTAAAAAAGAAACGAAAGTAGAAAATAAGTCAGGAACGCAACAGACAGGTTTTGAAATTCAGGAAAATATTTATTAAAGTAAAACTATTTAATTATTCCTTCAAAAAGTTACCTGGAAGCGGGAATATACAATCATGTAAAGACTGCCAAAGTAGTTCCGACTGCTTAGTGCAAGCGAACTCTAGATTCTATTGATGCAGTTATCAAAAGAATTTTTTATCCTCAGGTAGTATAGATTCAAATTTGGTCAGATCATGACCCCTAGAGGTAGGGTGGGGCCACAATAGCTGATCAAAGTTTTACAAAGAAATATACAGGAAAATTCTTTAAAAATCTTCTTCTCAAGAATAGCAAAGGCATGATTCAGCATATTAATGTGGAAGCATCCTTAGGTAGTGTAGATTCAAGTTTGTTCAAATCATGACCGCAGGGGTTGGCCGGGGCCACAAAAGGGAATCCAAGCTTTACATAGAAATATATTGGAAAAATCTTTTAAAAATTTCTTCTCAAGAACTACTGGGCCAGAAAAGCTGACACTTTTGTAGAAGCATCATGGGATAGTGTAGATTCTGAAATATTAAAATCATGACAAGGGACGGGGCAAGAGGCCACAATAGATATGACAAGAGGGAAAATCTGGTAAAGAACTGCATCATCAAAATTACTCAGGTGAGCGATGTGGCCCTTGGACCTGTTGTATATAATAAATGGAGTTGAATTTCAAGTTTTTAATTTTTTCTATTTTTTAATGAATTAAGTTAAATTTTGAGTATTCATATTTTCAATTTTCTGATAAATGGAGTTGAATTTGAAGTTTTTAATTTTTTTTCTATTTCAGGAACCATAACTAGAACTGGTGCAGGATGTTCAACTCTACAGCATGCATCCTTGCTTCAAATTCAAGAAAATACTGATCCAGGTAATAGTTTTTGGATGACAAGTGCTGCTAAGCTAACCTACTGTTATCCAGCAGGGATGTGCAATTAACATCACTCAAGGCATAGGGAAAATCAATTAGACCATCATCTATTTAATCTTAATCAGAAGTAAAACATTATTTGTTGCACAAGCGGCAATAATTGATATTGACCTAATTAAAGTAATTTAACTTTTAGCAAAATCAAGATCTTTAGTTTGGTTAAAGCTGACATGAACTCTTAAAAAGCCATCATTTTTCATCTTTGTACGACTTACTACATTCCTGTACGCCTTTGTCCGCCATATTTCTTCGATTCCGCCATATTTAATTGAAAATTTTCGGTCACCTGTACCTGCTATATATAGCCTTGTACGATTGCTTCACTTGAGTGATTTTCTAGCCTGACTGTCGACATGTACACATCTCCGATAACAAAGTTTTTAGAAGTCCATAAACTGACCAAATACATGTTTGAAAAGTAAAAATTCAACAAAAAAATAGAACTATACAGAGAATTAAATTATTTTTGAATGCATTTGCTGCAATATAGAAAATAAACTAACACGGAATAAATACATGTACATCAAACACCCATGCAGGTCGAGAAAACGCGTCAAACGCAGTGATAAAAACATTTACCTGACTACTGCTATCGTTACAGGGATGTGCACATGTCGAAAGAATTATCCTATTTTACTTTTATTGAAAAATGCATCTCAGAAGTCATGTAATCCATTGCTAACTCAACAGTAAAAGATGCTTGGACACGTGGCCCATGCCGATCATTTTATTTGGTCAGGGAAAATATCAAAGGTTGAAAGCTCAGTGGGGTTTATTGAAAAAAAAATGCAAGTAATTTTTCAAAAATAAACATTACTCTTGTCTGTACATGTTGTAAATAAAATTTACGATTAAGTACATGGTTTAACTTCATCAAATTCATTAAAAAAAGCAGGCATTATTACGAATCATTCACCTTTTGAAGATATTTTCCCGTGATATGAGGGGGGGGGGGGGGGGGTGTAAGAAAACATGCATAACACTCTCATAAAAATAATGTAAGAAAAACGTCTGAAACAGATTGGATTTCTTTATGATCAATTATTATCAAATAAATATTGTGTATTGGCTTTATTAGACCTAATATAATTTGATTTAAAGTTATTTAATTTTGCACTATGAAAGAAAAAGTGAGCACGTTCACATACCCCACGCTCCCCCAAAAGTCGAAGTAGTGCTGAAATTCCCAGAAAAAAATAAAGGAATCGTAATTTCCTTGTAATATGCACATCTATACACATTGTGTCCTAAATATCTGCAAAGATTGATGAAATTGTGTGCAGCGGTTTATGAGGAGTTGCGCTGACAAACTGCTCACCTCTATATTCAAGATATGGCCAAAATCTAAATGTAAAACTGCGGAAATTCCCGAAAAATAAAGAATTCGGAATTTCCTGGTGATGTGCAAATCTACACACACATTGTCTCCTATAAATATCTGCAAAGTTCGACAAAACTCTGTACAGTGGTTTATGAGAAGTTGCGCTGACCAAAAAAAAAAAAAAAAAAAAAAAAGACTGACTGACTGGTCAAAAACATTAAACCTCACGCGTGGGGTATAATAAACGAGTTTGATTCTTTGGTACAATGATAATGAAAAAAGAATTTAATGTAAATTAAATTTCTAGACATAAATAAGTAATGATTATTAGAAAAAGCATATAGGAAGAGAGTAAACTCCTCGTGAGAATTCCACATTCTACCTAAAACTAGCTTTTTAAAAATTTTCTTGTCTGTTGTCCAAGTTCGACACATGTATACGTTTGAGAAGGTATTCGAGAAAGTTCCCAATGTTCCCATTCCTGTGATTTATATTTCACGTTTATTATATCCCCCGCCTGAAAAGTGGGAGGTAATCGTTATGTCCGTTCGTCTGTCTGTTACGCTTTGGGGTAACCATCTCTTATCCGCAAATCCTGTTACATCACTTAGAGAAATTTAATGAAACTTTCAAAGAATCTTAAGTTTATTACAGATTACCATTATGCACCTCATATTTCACTTTTTGATCTGACACGTATGGGTTTAGCGAAATATGGACTTTGCCATTATAACCATATGGGAGGCAGGGGGTATCATTTAGTGAGTTCATTGCTCATAATACATGTACGTCTAATTTCTCTTTCAATTTGGGCGTTTGGGTTAATTTCCTGTCCAAAGTAAAATTATTATTCAATTCATGAAGTTTCGACATCCCGCCTGAAAAAAATCCTTGATCTGTCCTAAGGCATAATAAATGGTACAGCACAAAGTGCGTAGGATTTTATACCTATCATTGCCCCAATGGGTGGTTACAGACAGAGAGAGAGAGAGTTCAATATACAAAAGAATAAATAATAATTATCCGTATTCAACCAGTGTCAAGTATCCCTACCCTAGCTTTTAAAATTATCTCCCAAATTCACCTACAGAAATTATTTATATATATAAAAAAAAATACCTAGACTATCAGGCAGGGATACTGAAATCTCGAAATACTTCCTGTAACAACATAATTATAAAACAGTTACATTCCTCAAAATGCACATACTTTGTGGTCGGAGTGACACATTTCAAAAAAAAAAAATCTCAAAACTGAATTTGGCAGAAATCTATGTCTTCCAAGAATATTTAAATAACGGTCATGTCAATTATTTTTGTATGCCCCCCCCCCCCCCCCGTCCAAAAAATCAAATGCCTAAATATCAATCTGAACAGGGGATGGCCTTTCTCCGTGTGTGTATGTGTTAAAGAATGTATAGATGTACACATAAAAATTTGTATTCTGGTTAATTGCTTTTAAGATTTGAAGTAAATTATAGCCGTACATCAAATTACTTTGTTTAGATTTGAGATTAGTACTAAAATAATCAGTTATATTAATTGACAAATGAATTTTGCCACGCAAACCAACTGCAGACTATATATACATGACTTTGTCTAGAATGTATATTAGAACTACATGTAGATAAACAATTTACAATTATAGCTTATGAACATCAGTTATAATACCCCCCCCCCCTCCCCTTTCAGCCGCGCAAATACCAAATAACTTCTCTTTCCACTTTTGATATTTTCCCTGACCAAAATCTGATCAGCACGGACTAAGTGTATCGTCGTGCTAGTGTGTACGGAGTAATGACAGTGTGTTTACTATTGAGCTTTTATGGAGTTTATTTCTTTTTTGTGATGCATATTTCAATAAATGGAATTCAGGGTGTATTTCACTTGACTTATGCACATTTTCGAACCGATGCAGTAACCTTATTACCAGGTATGGGTACGTTTACAGGTGTTTTCTCGATATGCATCAATTGCATAGGACCTGCAAATCAAAGACGTTGGTTGTTTTGTTCCATTCAAATGATATAATTTCAAAATGTGTTTGCAAATTTTACTGCTTTTCATTTCAAGTTTATTCTGCATAAATTGGCGCACTGTAAAAAATACGTACTCATGCATCTAAATTTCTCTTCCAAACTTGCATTTTTTTTCTTTTGATTCAAATCAATAATCAATCAAAAATATGATTATTATGTTGTTTATTTTGTTTTTGAAATGTCTTGATCACCTCATGTGTTCTCATATGCTTTACCATCGGAGATGTGCACAAGTCGATACCCAATCCAAAAAATCATTCAAGTGTAACGAGCGCATTGGGGTATACATCGTTACAATCAGACAAGGTATCTGAAAGAAATATGGCGGAATACGGCTATAGTTGGTATGAAACAAGTCGTACATAGATGAAAATGTTGCGTATTTAAGAATTCATGTCAGCTTTAATATGTGCATGTGTTACTCATTGGTAGTTGTAATACACAAATATACTGTATATGAACATTATTAACAATACAGTAAAACTCCCTTAGTACAAACGCGGATATAGCAAATTCATCTTGGATCCCCAGCTATAATATATGTTTAATGAATTTTTTAAATGGTCATAACAAATTACAGATATAGCAAAAAAATTTCATAGGTCCCAGCGACTTTTTTAAAAGTGAGTTTTGCTATACACAAATACAATATTGTCAGAGGATTTTGAGGATTTTTATACTAAAGATAAAGAAGTTGACACACAAAGAAGACAAAATTAAATATAAATTTGTCTATCACTACTTCACAATGGCTTTTGTTATCTTTTCATTTTTAGCCCTCAAAATATATTAAAGTCAAAGAGAATAACTATTTACATACTCTATAATTACTAGTTAATTTGTGGAATGTCCAGTAAATTGCTGGTTTCCTAATAATATTTTAAGCTTAGATGATTTAACAGACTTTGAATCAGATAATCATTCAGTACAACTCCAAGCTTAATATGTCTGTAGCGGCATCTCGTTCAATCATTGAAATGAAGTAATAATAACTGAGGTCTTCAAACTTTGTTTATCCCTGGCAATCAAAGCTATCAATTATTTAAAATGTGAAAATTATTCAAAACAATTCAATCCACTAGAACAACTAGATCAAGTGTAAGGGTAACTAACATTATTGAAATGTGTTATTATACATTTATAACAATATCACATTAATTTTTAGGTCACCTGAGTTACTCAGGTGACCTATTGCTATCCGTTTTCGTCCGTCGTCGTCCGTCGTCCGTCGTGTGTCGTGTGACGTGTGTCGTGTGTCGTGTGTTAACATTTGAACATTTTCAGCTTCTTCTCTGCAACCACTGAACCAATTTCAACCAAATTTGGCACAAAGCATCTATGGGTGAAGGGGAACAAAAATTGTGAATTTCATGATCCCTGCCCCCCTGGGGCCTGAGGGGTGGGGCCAAAACCACTAAAATTAATGCAATTTTTAAAAATCTTCTTCATTACTCCTGGACATCAAGCAGTCAAACTGTTGGCATAATTTTAATCAACATTGAGCCCTTTACCAAAATTGTGAAATTCATGGCCCTAGGGTCAGGGGTTCTGGAGTTAGGGCGGGGCTCTGTTGATCATATATCGAAAATGTAAAATTCTTAGAAATCTTCTTCTTTCCCCCTGTGAATAAAGCAGATAAACTAGGTGCATGGTTATGATGATCAAGGGTGCCTTTTTCAAAATTGTGAAATTTGTTGCCCTGGGGTGAAGGGTTTTGGGGTGGGGGTGTCTACATTGATTATGTAATGAAATTTGAACATTTTCAGCTTTTTCTCCAAAACTACAAAACCAATTTCAGCCAATTTTGGCACAAAGCATCTATGGGTAAAGGGAAACAAATATTGTGAAATTCATGGCCCCTGTCCCCTTGGGGCCTGAGGGGTGGGGCCAAAACCAATAAAATTAATGCATTCTTTAAAAATCTTCTTCTTTACTCCTGGACATCAAGCAGTCAAATTGTTGGCATGATTTTAATCAGCATTGAGCCCTTTACCAAAATTGTGAAATTCATGGCCCCAGGGTCAGGGTTTCTGGAGTTAGGGCGGGGCTCTTTTCATCCTATATTGAAGTTTAGTTGCATAATAGTATGGAATAAAGCATGGTGCATTTGGAAATCTTTATAGTAAATTACCTATTGGAATATGCAGTAGGAAAATGTTTGTAATAATGTTGTTTGTCAATGTATAAAATTCAATATTGCATCCGAGAGATTTTTTTCCAACTGATTTTGATATTCCGGAAATATAGATGCGACGCCGACACACTTTTTGATTTAGAATATCTCACACATGCGCAAATGTAATCGGCCATTACAGCGTCTTCCGGCAACTCAGGAAAGTCTTCGGAGAAAGTCAAGCCTCATTACACGATTTAATTTGTTTTTTAGGTTTAAGAGTTTGCATTACGAAGGGTGGGTATGATTGTTTGTAGATTTTAAGTTTAAACAGCATGGAATGTGAAATGCTTTTGCGAATATATCGATTTCTCAATCGATTTTGAAGTGACATAATTTCAACTGTGTTAAAGGATTGCTGGTTCGAGAAATTTATATATGTCATAATAAATTATTTTTACTGGGTATTAAATATGTTGTTTTTTTTGCATTTATATCGAAAATGTGCTCTGAATTTGAAACGTGATGAAATATGTAGTTCGGATTATCTCTACAGGTCCAGTACAATCAGTACATTTAGCTACGTAGGTAGAATTACCTACGTAGCTTTATTTACCTACCTCAGGTACTGATTGTACTGGACCTGCTCTAAAGAAAATAATGGCGTTGATTGGTAGGAACGTTATAACTATAAGGCCTAAATTAAAATATTGTTTGTTTGCCCTTTACCGACCCAGATTTTTAGCAATGGGTAGGTAGGTAGGAAAAATATTTTATTTTTTTTCTTTTTGACATCAAATTACAACTGTACTACTAAAATTTTAGAAATTCAATATTGCTGCATACATATTCCTTGTAATTGGAACTTTTGCTTCAAAATCATGGAACAAAATGTACTAGTACCTATTAAACAAATCTGGAATACTATAACCTTTCATTAATTGCATTAATATATTCTTGGGATTTCACATTTTTAAAGTTGTTTTTATTTAAAAATGAGACTTGTATGACAGGTCTTATTTAAACGTTTACATACTGTCTAGACAAGAAATATTTTCCTTAGTATAGTAAAACCTCGCAATATTGTGCGTTTCCTTTTATTAGTCTGACCCCAAATTTAATCATGGCGGTCGAAATATCAACAAAGCATGACATCCTTCGTTGTTTTCAAATTTAAAAACTACTTTTGTGCTCTTTCCACTTGGATTTGGTAATTAAATTAAAGTATGACAATTTTATTTTTGTCAGTGATGTTGGCGAAATTTATTTTGAAATCGATAAGTAGCATGCCCCAAACGACCGGCAGTCATGTTAACTTTATAAACGTGGTAGTCAGCGCATTCATCAACATGATCAACAAGATCAAATATATCTCTGCGAGTGTTTTTTTCTTACCGCTACCATGTCAAACACTTCATTCAGTTCCTAATGTCAATCATTAACACAAATCAAAGCATTTATGTTTTTATGTGAAAAAAAAATGGACAAGAAACAAATCAAATGAAAAAATTTGTAAATGAAAAGTACAATAAAATATTTTGAGTCGGGCTTATTTTCGTGGGTCGATCGGCTAAGGGCAAACAAACAAAATTTTAATTTAGGCCTAATCATTCGAAAAGTACCTAGTGAAAATGGCACTTACTGAAAACGACACCTATATATATATGTTGTGAGTTGTGACTTGTATGTGTATTGATGTTCTCTATGTAAGCACTACATTGACCCTGTGTAGTAGGAATGATGCAGAGTAAAACATGACATATATGCATATGTTTCTTTATCTGAAATATTATAACAATTACTTTATTTGAAGCTTGCAAAACAAATAATTTTTTTAAATGCTGCATCAAATTTTCTTTGAAGTGTATGATTACCTTTGATCAAAGGGGATGTTGACAGACAACTTTCACATTTAAAAAAGTTATTCCCCCGACTGTGCGGGATCAGTCATGGGTCAATCGGCGTAAGTCACTGTTAACCGTTTATTATCTTACCAACTTCAGTCAGTATCTTAGAAATAAATTCTGTATGAATATGTTCATTACGTTAATCATATTACTCCATACTCTGGCAATACACGTCAGGTACAAATCGAAATTATTCGATTACGTTTGAAGATTAAAAATATTATTACCGAAAATCTGGAAATTTCTACTGTAGATAAATTTTTATCACATTTGCAGGTGCATTGCATTCGCAAAAGTATATTTCTTAAAAATAAATCGACATGTAAAGAATTTTTTTTCTGACAGTTGGTGTCTATTTTCAACTTGGTTGACAACAGGTAAGCACTGGTCCTTTGTAAAAAGAAATCTGTTTATACTGCTGTAATTACAAGCTAATTACCAGTGCGTGAAAATTGCCCTCATCAAATGCAATATTGTCCAACGGTTTGACAAGCACTGAGACGGTATTTTTTTATGCGCCCGGATCCATCCCGGGCTTATATTGTTTTTGTCCTGTCTGTTTGTCTGTTTATCTGTTTGTCTGTTTGTCTGTTGTCAGCTTTAACCTTGGACATAACTTTTGAACAATAAGAGATAGAGACTTCATATTTGGTATGCGTACTCCACTAATAAAGTCCTTTCAAATGACATCAAGGTCAATGACCTTGTGACCTTGACTGTGACCTACATGCTAAAAATAGCTTTTTCCACTGTTTGTCATAACTTTTTAACCATAAGAGATAGGGAATTCATATTTGGTATGCATACTCCACTAATAAAGTCCTTTCAAATGACATCAAGGTCAATGACCTTGTGACCTTGACTGTGACCTATATGCTAAAAATAGCTTTTTCCACTGTTTGTCATTACTTTTTAACCATAGGAGATAGGGACTTCATATTTGGTATGCATATTCCACTAATAAAGTCCTTTCAAATAACATCAAGGTCAATGACCTTGTGACCCTGACTGTGACCTATATGCTAAAAATAGCTTTTTACACTTTTTGCCATAACTTTTGAACCATAGGAGATAGGGACTTCATATTTGGGATGTATACTCCACTGATTAAGTTCTTACAAATGACACCATGGTCAATGACCTTGTGACCTTGACTATGACCAATATGCTAAAAATAGATTTTTTGAACTTTGTTGCCGCCGGGCACATAGTGTTTCACAAACACATCTTGTTTTTGAATTATTTTGCCTAGAAAGAGAGACCAGTTGATTTATCTAACCATGTATCAACATGGGCGATAACATAAACTGAGATGAAAATCGAGATTCTTATTTGTAGCACCAGTGACAATTTAAAAAATTTTAAAGCGTAAAAATTAATTATCAGCTTTTTGACCCAAATACGCAAAGATAAATCGACGTAAAAATTTCCAGATTTACGATAGGTAACTTGCAAAGGACAAAGTGGGAAAAATTAGCATTATGCCAAAAATGGAAGACAACTCTTTAAAATGTGAAACTCGTCTATTGCAATCAAAATATGGATATATATGCAGTGATATGTAATATGTACCAGGATTGTTCAAAAAGTCTGTGGGCAAATGCTAAATTTTCCTAGTAATGTTTGCAATGGCAAATGTTTATGGTAATATCTTGATATAGACTATGATTTAGTAAATAATACACAAAATTTAAACAATGCATACTATATAATGAACAGTATAGGTGTGAATACCTTGTATATGAAAGCCGCATGGGCCAGTCTGACATAACTCTAATTTCATGATAACACTAAAATACAGATTTTGAATTTTAATCGTATGTTTATGGTCACACGTTAATTTGTATGCAATAATATTTATGTTCAGACCATTATGGATTTAATTTTTAAAATTAAAAAAATATACACGATATTTTACGAGCGACATCAATATAAACACCTTGTTTACACAGGCTGCACAGCCTAGTCTGATGACACTAGATTTATAACGACATCATGAATAAGGATATTTTCTTTTCATGGAATAACAATGGTTTTCAACTTCTTATAGGGTCACCAACTTTGTTGCCACCGGGCGCATAGTGTTTCACAAACACATCTTGTTGAATTATGTAAATGAACTTTGACCTCAAAATCAAAAGGGATCTATCTTGGGCCATATGGAGTAGGCTGTGTAAAATTTCACGACAGACTGACCAAATATTAATATCTGTCTCTTTTAGCAGGGAACAAAAACACTGATAAAAGGGCACATGCCTTCTACAATGTATTAGGCTAGATTAAAAATTTGAAAGAATATGGTTCCAGACCATCGGACATCAATTATTTCAATCCCTGAAGTCCAGATAGTGCTTAAGTTTTTTAAACTTTTTTCTTTTGTAGATGGATTTCACATATATCAGAGAGGTTGACATAAATGAGAGATGTACATGTTATTATTTGAATTCTGATTTTCTGATACATTTATTTGAGGGAAATAACAGCTGTTGAACTTGGTTCTTTTTGCAAAAATATTGCATATAGGGTATATACTACAAGAAGTCATTGTCCACTAAACTTGGGATGCTGGATCTGATCTATATTTATACCAACGCAAATGAAGTCTGTCTAGCTGTCCCGTCTGTCTGTCTATGCAAATGTGTCCGGTCCATATCTTTCTTACGGAGGAACATTAGAATCTACTACTCCACACAAAGATTGCCCATGACCTAAGGGTGTGTCATGACCTTGACCCAAGGTCAGTTGGGGAAGTTCAAGGTCACTGGAAGAAAAATTTCATAAATCATGTCCAGCCCATATCTTTGGTCTGTATGGATAAACTTGGTAGGTTCTCAATTCACACAAATATTGCTCATGACAAAAGGGTGTGTCATGACCTTGGGTCAAGGTCATTTGGGGGAAGTTCAAGGTCACTGGAAGAAAAATTTCATAATTTGTGTCCGGTCCATATTTTTCTTATGGATAAACTTGGTAAGTTCCTATACACAAAGATTGCTCATGACCTTGAGTCAAGGTCATCAGGGAAGTTCAAGGTCACTGGAAGAAAAATTTCATAATTCGTTTTTGGTCCATATTTTTCTTATGGATAAACTTGGTAGGTTCTCAATTCACACAAATATTGCTTATGACGAAAGGGTGTGTCATGACCTTGGGTCAAACCCAAGGTCATTTAGGGGAAGTTCAAGGTCACTGGATGAAAACTTTCATAATTTGTGTCCGGTCTATATTTTTTTTATGAATAAACTTGGTAAGTTCCTATACACAAAGATTGCTCATGACCTTGGGTCAAGGTTATCAGGGAAGTTCAAGGTCACTGGAAGAAAAGTTGTATAATTCATGTTTGTTGAATATCTTTATTATGAAAAAAATTGAATTTTCTGCTTCACAGAAACATTGCTAATGACCTGAGGTTGTACCATGACTTTGAACCAGGGTCATTTATGCAGTTCAAGGTCACTGACAGAAACAGAAAAAGTTCTTAATTCGTGTCTGGTCTGTATATGTAGTCTGTTTTTTTTTTTTTATTCGGCTGCACCTTCGTTTGATTTATGAAAAATATAATGAGCAATTACATTTGCAATAAAAATGTTTTAGCATTTCTTTCCTCTCTTAGATCCATAAAATATTCATGATTACCTTTGAAAAATCCAGCCGGGGCTATTTTGATATCTAATAAATTTCTCGTTTTTTGTATAAATTAGGATTCATATATTATACGTGAATGACGTGTCTATAGAATAAGGAGTCTAAATTAAAAACAAGTCAGATAAGTTTACAGATGCATAGGGACATATTTTTAGTTTGATTTCAGAACTTCAACTCTCAACTCAAGTCCTATCCTAGGCCCAGATTTAATTTTATTTATTATTTTAGAGATATGATTGATATTATTTAAGCAAGTATTTCTGAAGGAATAGTAATACTGATTGAATTTTTTTGTATATTTTGAAGATGCCTCGCAAAAAGAACTGGAGGATGGGACTGGTGAAGATGGGGAACCAGAGTCGTGGCAGCAGTGACAATAGACTCGTGGATACTAGCCACGTAAAAAATAGTACAAAAGACCCAACAATTGACGCAACAATCGACGGACCTTTCAGACTCGTGGAAGCTAGCCACGTAAAAAATAGTGCTGAAGACTGGGGGGATACTGCCTCCTTAAAAAGAGTACTTGATTTGCCTTCGGGCACCAGATACAGTGCAAATTCGCCTTCGGGCACCAGAAACAGTGCAAATTCGCCTTCGGGCACCAGTAACAGTGCAAATTCGCCTTCGGGCACCAGTAACAGTGCAAAATTGCCTTCGGGCACCAGTAACAGTGCAAATTCGCCTTCGGGCACTACAAACTCTGCCAATATGCCTTTGGGTACTACATGTATTAGCAATGCAAATTTGTCTTCTGGGTCTTGCCCTGAACAGACTTCATGTTTGTCTTTCATTAACAAAAACTTGCCTGTGACAAAATTATTTGCAACGATTAATCAAGCTAGTAGTTTATTTCCACCTTTTTCACGAGGAGTTCAGTGCACATGCAATGCTTTGATGTCGAATCATTTTGCAAAGTGCATCTACTTCAGCAGAACTTGATGAAGTGCTCTTTGCTGCGGATGATTTATATCGAGTCAGACTTGCAGAATTACAGTCAACTGTTCAATTTGTATCAAAAATGCTACAATTTCAAGAACTTCCCAAGTCTGTCTTTGTCAATGATAACCAGTATGATATATGCTATCATGAAGAGATCTATGGAACAGTAACTCATATAGATTGGGACCACTCGTGCCAAAGTAATAATTTGAAGGCAGGTATTGAGCTACTCTTTAGACGATTCAATCAAGGATTAATTATAGTTGGAGGACTTTGCTCAGCAATATATGTCAATGACAAGAACTGTCCTGTATTTTTTGATTCGCATTCCCATGGAGAGGACGGTCTTTCATCTGCAGATGGTAGGGCTGTTAAAATCACTTTTAGTGATATCGATCAACTCGTGGACTACATGTTTGCATTTTATCAAAGTTGTAATATATCAATGATAAGCCAGTTTGAGATTCAGCCAGTGTCTGTAACAAAATTAGCAAGTGAATCCAATTCGGGAAGCAAATTTAAAAGATCTTTAATTGATAAGTACTTTGAGTTCCAAGAGAATATGTCAAGAAAATGTATCACTTCTGATTCACCACAAGAAAATCGAAATGAATATATGAGAAATTATATGCGAAAAAGAAGAGAAAACTCACTGATAAAACAGAAGGACAGGGAAAGTAACCTTAGAAGTATGACCAAAGCAAGACAGAGTAAAGAATTTAAAGAGAAAGAACTTGCCTCCAAAAAAATTGTCAGAGAAAATCCAGAGAGAAAGCAGAAAGACAGAGAAAGTAACCTTAGAAGTTTGACCAAAGCAAGACAGAGAAAAGAATATAAAAGAGAAAGAACTAGCCTCTAAACAAAAAAATAGAGAAAATCCAGAGAGAAAGCAGAAAGACAGAGAAAGTAACCTTAGAAGTATGACCAAAGCAAGACAGAGTAAAGAATTTAAAGAGAAAGAACTAGCCTCCAAAAAAATTGTCAGAGAAAATCCAGAGAGAAAGCAGAAAGACAGAGAAAGTAACCTTAGAAGTTTGACCAAAGCAAGACAGAGTAAAGAATTTAAAGAGAAAGAACTAGCCTCTAAACAAAAAAGCAGAGAAAATCCAGAGAGAAAGCAGAAAGACAGAGAAAGTAACCTTAGAAGTTTGACCAAAGCAAGACAGAGTAAAGAATATAAAGAGAAAGAACTAGCCTCTAAACAAAAAAACAGAGAAAATCCAGAGAGAAAGCAGAAAGACAGAGAAAGTAACCTTAAAGTAAAACTAAAGCAAGACTAAATAAAGAATTTAAACAGAAAGAACTGGCTTCCAAACGTAAAAACAGAGAAAATTCAGAGACTAAGCAGAAGGACAGAGAAAGTACATTAAAAATTAAAACTAAAGCAAGACTTGATACAGAATTTTGTTTAAAAGAAAGAGAGGCAAAAAAAAGGAAAAGAGATAATATAGAGCAGTTGGAGAAGGAACGACTCTCTAAACAGAAAAGTAGAAGAAATTACCGAGAAAAAGAAAGAGAGAATGAAAGAGTTTCTAAAGCTAAAAAAAGGCTTGATACAGAATTCAAAGATAATGAAAACAAATTGGTGAAGAAAAGGTGTCATGGGAATTCTTTAGAAGATTGCATAGAGAAATTCCATGAACAAGTGAAAATTGGTCCGATTTATGTGTGTACATGTTGTCATCAGACTTGGTTTTTGAAAAGTGTTGTAAAATTAGATTCAACTTGTCTTAGTGCGAGTAGTAAAAGCATGTGCACTGGATTTAGATCTGTGAATGACATAGAATGGCTATGTTTAACCTGTTGTTCAGCTCTGAAAGATGAGAAAATTCCAAAGCTTTCAGTAAAAAATGGAATGAAATGGCCTGAGAAACCAGATGCTTTGAATTTACATCCACTGGAAGAGAGATTAATATCTCAACGAATACCATTTATGCAAATAAGAGAATTACCAAGAGGAGGTCAGATGTCAGTCAAAGGAAATGTTGTAAATGTACCAGTTGATATATTCAGCCCACTGTAAATGCCCTTCCACGACAAATCGATGAGCATGTAAATATAGCTGTAAAACTAAAGAAGAGATTATCTCACAAATCAGCATGTTTCACAGAAAATGTTCGACCAAAAGTTGTAATAACAGCTTTAAAATGGCTTATGAAAAATTCTGAATTGTATAAGAATTCAGGTATAGTGATAGACCATTGTTGGAAAGATGAAATAGAAAAAAGTAATGAGGAAACAGTACAAGAACTGATAGGATCTTTAAATGATAGTGATGATCGAGAAATTGAAGGTAATGATGATGGTTTTTGTGAAGTTACTTCAGATGACTGTATTCAAGGCAATTCTGATACACTTGTAGATGAAGCAGACATTGATACAAATAAACTCTATGTGTTTGCTCCTGGAGAAAACCAAAAACCAATAAGTTTATTTACAGATAAAGATGCAGAATATCTCTGTTTTCCGTCAATATTTTGTGGTCAACGCAGAGTTGAAAGTGAAGAAAGAGAAGTTCCAGTACACTACAGTGATATTGCAAAATGGGAGTTGCACAGTGTTGATCGACGAGCAGCACACTCTGTACCTAACATCTTTTTTAAATTGAAGAAAATTCAAATTAAGCAAGTTAGTGACAAAGTTAACTTGGCGCTGAGAAGATGTAAATCAGAGGGTAAGAAAATCACCGCAGAACAAGTTTTAAATCCAGCCTCTGCAGAAAAAATTGTAAGATTAAATGAAGGGTATTACATATTCAGAACACTTCGAAATTCTCCTGCATATCTGTCATCTAAGAAAAAGGATGTATTTGCCATGATAAGGCAGTTGGGTCTTCCAACTTGGTTTATTTCTCTTTCATCAGCGGATACAAGATGGCAAGATCTGCTTAAAACATTGGCAACACTAGATGGAAAAACCCTGTCACAAGAAGAACTAGTGGATTTGAATTGGAATGATAAATCAAAACTAGTTAAACAAGATCCAGTGACATGTGCAAGATTCTTTGACAACAGAGTTCAACTTTTCATCAATACTGTTCTTAAGAGTCCTCACAATCCTCTAGGTGTTGTCACTGATGTGTTTCGAAGGGTAGAATTCCAGAATCGAGGTTCACCACATATTCATATGCTGGTATGGACAAGTGATGCTCCAAAGCACAAAGAAAATAGCAATGAGGAAATTGAAGCATATGTAGATAAGTATGTCACATGTGGTTTACAGGAAAATGATTCTCAAATAGAAGCGCCTTGTAGAGCTTCAAGTGCATAAACACTCAAAGACTTGTAAAAAGGGGGTAAATCTGTTTGCAGATTTGGATTTCCTTTGCCACCTTTGCCCAAAACCATGCTTCTTGAACCCTTGGATGTTGATGTTGAGCATTATAGAAAGTTGTATTCAGATATTCAAAAGAAAATGAATGATTACAAAGATGGTTGTAGTTTAGACTACGAGTCATTCTTACAGACTGTAGTAGAAATGTGTGAGGATGAGTATATAAAATGTATTTGAGCATCCCTAAAAGGTCCCAAAGTGTTTCTAAGGAGAAGTCCATCTGAAATGAGAGTGAATTACTACAATACATCAGTGCTCAAGGCTTGGAATGCCAACTTGGATATACAGTTTGTACTTGATCCTTATGCCTGTGCCACATACATTGTTGCTTACATCAGCAAATCTCAGAGAGGAATAAGTGCTATGCTTGATAAGGCATCTCAAGAAGCTGCAGAGGGAAATATGGATCTTAAACGACAAGTTCGACATATTGGAAACAAGTTCTTAAACTTTGTTGAGGTCAGTGCACAAGAAGCAAGTTATTTGATCCTTCAAATGCCACTTACACAAGCTAGTAGAGAGGTTGTTTTCATAAATACCTCACCACCTGAAGACAGAGTTTTCTTACTCAAACATCAAGATGAATTGAATGAGTTACCAAAAGACTTCACTGACATTAAGTCAGATGGTATTATACAAAGATATGCAATAAGACCAAAGCAACTAGAAAATTGGTGCTTAGCTGATGTTGTTTCTGAGTTGGAAGTCACTTTTCCAAAAGAAATGGAAAAAGATGTGCAAGAGGAAGTGAATGACGATGACCCTGAAGAAGATTCACAAGAGAACATCTTTTCTGATCACGATGTTTTAGTTCATTTGAAAAATGGGATTAAGATCAGAAGACGAAAAAACAAACGGGTTATTAGATATGTAGGGTACAGCCAAAAAACAAATTCTGAACAGTATCACAGAGAAAGACTTCTTCTCTTTCTGCCATGGAGAAATGAGAATACTGTATCTTTTTGGTAATTGTAAAACTTATGAACAGCATTACATGCAAAAAGCAAGTATAATACAAATGAAGCAAAGGCAGTATGAGCATTTTGTGGATGAATTAGAACAAGCTCGACTTCAAGCTGAAGAAGATCTTGATAATCTGGGAGACTGTAGCACCAAATACAGAACATGCTGAGGCAGAAGATGCAGAAATAGGTTCTGAACCATCCGAGGAATTTGTTCATTTTGATCCTGATACTGTTCAACATAGAGATTTTGATATAGGTCCAGACCTGGGTTTGTGCTCCTCAAAAGTAACTGAAACAGAAATGAGTGCTGTCCGCATTCCTGATGAGCAGTATTATAAACTTCTGCAATCACTGAATAAAAAGCAGAGAGAATTTTACAATCATGTGACAAACTGGATTCAAAACAGAGATGAACCATTATATGCTTTTCTTACTGGTGGAGCGGGTGCAGGAAAATCTGTGGTTATTGATGCCATTTTTCAAACATTGCACAGAATACTTTACTCAAAAGAAGGAGAAAATCCAGATGATATTAGAATATTACTTTGTGCTCACACTGGCAAAGCTGCATACAACATCAAAGGGACTACAATTGCATCAGCATTTCACAGGAAAATGTATCAAATGCAGCAGCACATGGGTGCAGATGAATTGAACTCATTTAGGACAAAGTACCGGAATTTGTCAGTTGTGATAATTGATGAAATTTCAATGGTCGGAAATAATATGCTGACATTCATAAATGATAGACTCCAACAACTTACTGGTAGAAAACAAGACTTTGGTGGTATTAGCATCATAGCTGTAGGTGATTTGTATCAGTTGCCACCTGTTGGAGAGACAAGTGGATTTTCAATGACCTTTCTAATCCTGGTCAGAGTTTAGCAAAAAATTTGTGGCATGAGCATTTTCACATGCATGAACTAACTGAAATTATGAGACAAAAAGATGACCTCAGATTTGCTGAAATGTTGAATAGACTTCGTGAAAACAAGATGACAGATGAAGACCAAGAACTAATTTCTCAACGCATTATTAGGCAAGATTCTGAAATCTATCCTAAACAGGCACCTCATCTGTTTATTGAGAACAAGTTTGTCGATGGTTTTAATAACAATTTGATAGAAAACCTTTCAACAGTTAAAGTAAATGTAAGAGCAGACACAGATGTGTTATCACAGACAAAACTTTCTGCATCAGTAAAATTGAAACTAGTTCAAAATTTGCCAGAAAGCCCAGCATCTACTGGACAATTAAGAACAAATCTTGTTATTGCTGTGGATATGCTCTATGACATATCAGTGAATCTTGATGTTACAGATGGATTGACAAATGGTGCTTCATGTGTTGTGAAATACATTGAATATAGACAATCACAATTAAGACCTGCCATAGTATGGGTTCTGTTTGCTGACTCCAGTATAGGTATATCAAGAAGACATCAATACAACCATTTGTATAGCACAAATGTGAACACTACATGGACTCCCATATTTGAAGCTAAAGAACATTTGTTTATAACAGGAAGACCTATGAAAGAGTTCAATTTCCACTCCAACCTTCAGCTGGAAAAACAATTCACAAAGCACAAGGAGCAACTCTTTCAAAGGCAGTGATCAGTTTAGCACAGACAAAGCAGCGAAAAATTCCTCACATACATTATGTTGCACTTTCAAGAGTAAGGTCACTTGATGGTCTATTCATTCTGGATTTCAATGAAAAAAGTCTTTCAAAAGATGAAAATGTTGATAAAGAGATGGAAAGATTGAGAGATAATAGATTGCAGCTCTCATACGTACCACTTTACTCAGTATGCAAAGATCTCAAATTTTTGTTCAACAATGCAAGGTCTCTACACAAAAACACTTCTTTGATATACAGTCAGAACCAAGTGTTTTAGCTGCAGATGTTATTGGTATAGCTGAATCTTGGCTTTGTGAAGCAGATTCTGATGAAGACTTCACTTTGGAGGGTTTTACAATGTTCAGAAATGATGCAAACATTTCCCATACCAGATCACATCATGGCATTGTCATATATTTGAGGAATCATTTACGGTGTTTGACATACAACTCCTTCACTTCCAAGTCTGTTGAATTTTCCATAATTTCCATTATGCCATCCAATACTCCAATAAAGTGTGTAGTATTATATAAGCAGCCTTCTTGTACTCTTCAACATTTTTACCATACCTTGAAGAACAGGTTGCTTCCATTTGTTAACAAAGATGAAAAAATTGTGATAATGGGAGATTGTAATTTGGATCTGAATCTGGTCAGTATGGACAATTCCTAAACTTTATCAAAGAAAACTTTGGTTGTGAGCAAGTGATAAACAAGGTAACAACAAAAAACAAGACACAGTTAGACCTAATATTTACCAACTTTACTGATATACAAACAGATGTCCTTCAAGCTTATTGGTCTGACCATAATATGATTTATTGTGCTGCAAATAATGCTTAAGTTACCTAATGATATACCTGCATTTGTATTTTCCAGTATTAAAATTAACCCTCTAGAGCACAACACAGGCAGTATGTAAATATTTAGTTTCCATTGGAAGCTAAATATTACAAACTGCCAAGAGTGGTTAGGCAAATTCAAGGGTTGCCACTCATCATCTACCCTATAATGTCCCAATAACTCCCCTGTATTTTTGAAAAAAGTACATATGTACATGTAGTGTATAATTTAAAATTTTAATAAATAAATTTCCTTATTGCGAAGTTATTGGGACAAAATGGTGTTTAAAAATTGAATGCCCATGATAATAAATTATTTAGTTTAATATGTATGTAATGTTTGCACACTTTCAAAAAAACAGGTCAAACAGTTTGGCTGCCTTTATTTTGTATAGTACATGTGGCAATTCAAATTTCATCACAGCATTGTTTTCTGTAAAGAGAAATATGTAGATTTTTGTGTTATAACACAATATGTAAATTTGTATACTTTTGTAATTATTGAACTAAACATCCAAGTCATTTATGAATTGAATGTAATTATGCATGTTCTTTTTTTTTTTAAATTGAAATATATGAAATTATTATAATGAATTATTGTACTGGTGTATATCTACAAGATTTGATCAAATATTAAGATATTTTTATAACATGCTTTTAGTAACCATGCCTTTTAAATTAGACTTGATCTATTAGGTCTGGATGAAATAATACAATCAAATAGCATTTGAATATTTTCCAATACAATTAAATTTAATTTAATTTGCCTATTTAAGTGTTGTGAATCACATCTACAGATTAACTGATACTGTCGATAAACTATACATTTCAGTAATCATTTTATTTAGTCTAGATCAAAGGACAGATTGCCACAAAATCAGAACTTTTTAGTGTGCAACATGTGCAATGTATAGAGGGCTCTTTATGTTTTTGTGTTTGTAAAGTACTTTGTACACTGTATCTGTTTTCGTAATTAATGCATGTACATGTATAATGATTATAAAATTCATATTTCAATTCTCATGGGCATTTAAATTAACATTGATTTCTTAACAGTAGATTTACTTATGGTGAGTGATACATATGTATTGAATTTAAGTATGTATTAGAATTTAAGTATGTATTTGAATGAAAGAATTTTTTGTTATACACAGAAATTACTGTAGTTATTATACAACCCATTGTCAAAAGGGGATCTTCAAAGACATTATAAACAGTACAGTTGCCCCTGTGATGTGAAAAGACTAGTACATGTACTGTTATATCAACATTCTGTTTATAGAAAAGACTATCTCCTGTGTTGCACGTGAAATTTAAAAACCGACATTCTATTTCTGAAAAGACAATCTACTGTGTTAAATATGAAACTGTTAAACCAATTACATTCCATTTCTGAACGGACTGGCTCCTGTGTTACATGTGAAACTGTTATCTACACTCTGTTTATGAAAAAGACTGCCTTCCTTAATTTGCTACATCAAATGTGAAACTCATTATAATCTGTTGTCATAATTATATTAAGACTAATCATATAAAACACTTTTTACAGACTTATTGCTAAAACATATTCTTTATGTATATTTAAATTTTATGCAAAAACATAAAGAAATAGATATCCCCGTCATAAATGTAGAATTCTTTAAACTACCATCATTTACCTCAACAAAATTAATTGGAATCTAAAGACAACACAATTCAAGAAACTACTACATGTAGTATACATAATAAAACCCCATTTATCTGGATTTATGGTATCTTATGATCTTAAGATTTATTTCTCTAAAAAAGTGTTGATAAATGTATTTAGGTCTTTGTAAACAACTTTTAATCTTTCTTTTCGCTTTCGTAATGTAAGATTAAAAAAGTTGTTCTCTACAAGTCCACTGAATACAGCTAAATTTCCTTGAAATATATCCCTTAATAGATATCAATTTTCATTCTGTAGATATTTTAATTAAATTGTAATCATAGATACTCTGAATTTAAAAGGTGCTAGCTGCATTGTTTTAAAATGCTTTGGAGATGAATGATTAAAATTGTGTATTGAATTTATTTCTATCGTTCTTGCCATATTGTATTCATTTGTTCATTACATTCTTGATCATGTTTTAAAAAGTTTAGGATATTTTTTATGGTTCAATTTTTACTAGATGTATCTGTGCAAATTTTAAAAAGTATGTATATACAATTTATGCTTGGTGGACAAATTCAGGTACATGAAAAAAAAACATGTTCATCCTACCATAATTTCACATTATTTATTCTTATGCTCTAACTGTCTGAAATCACCAAAGACATGAAGCATTCACTTTTTAAAGGTAAGTAGCATAGAAAGAGGGGGTCAATGGCCAGCCCGTAAAGGAGGTAAACCTTGCCTCTTTCAGATGATACAGAAATAAAGTGAAGATTGCTTCAAACATAGTATATGCTTGGTGGTAAAATTTCAAAAAGTAGACCAATAAGGTATTTTCATATTGTTTGAAAATTGAACAAAGTAAATAAAATATAAATGAATTGTTCACCAAGCTTTCTAAATAAATGCAATGCTATATCAATAAATACAACCTTCATTCTTTTAGTCATTATTGGTCGCAATTTAAAAGTCAATCATTGTTCTAAGTTACATGTTTATAGAAACATGCATTTAGTTTGTAAATAAAGCAGTTATTTATAATCTACATTGATGATCTATTTTGCGAGGGAATGGTCTGCTTTGCAGTGTCTTTTTTTTTAATTTCCCTTACTTTGAATTTTTATGTTGAGTATAATTGTGTAATATTTTAATTTAAGCTGTTGTATAATTATAGATACTACAATATAAGATGTTTTCTCATGATGCTTTCTTTTCAAAATCTGATGTTATATATGATAAATAATTCCATTGATTAATGCATGAAAATCATTATTATACTGAGTGAATTTAAAATACCAATAAATCTAATATGACTTTTTATGAATGTGTCATTTTTTATTACAGTGTGTTTAAAAGACTGTAAGAAAGGAATTAAGGATTACTACATATCAGAGTTTATTTTTAAAAGTGCTCATAGTAACAATAATATATTAATGAAACATAAATATATATGAACCACCAAATGCAGAATTTGTCACTCTAGAATATGAAATTTTTAATGTGGCACTAAAAGTTTACAGTTGTGACAAAACTTGTTTAGTATGGATAGAAGGACTCTCTAACTTGCACAGGGTCAGTATTACTCAAGGGTCCCGCATCTTCGTACTGCAAGTGCATTGTAAGTTGCATAACAAAGAATATTTCATTATTATATGTGGTATACTTCTGTGAAAAAAAACCTGAAATTCGTACATTGATGGCATATGATAATGGTACAGAATTATTACATGAAAATGAAGCAATTAGTACCTTACATATAACTCTATTGTAATTAAAGTTTCCTGAGGTAAATGTGTATATTTCTTCCTTCCACATTTGATTTTACTCAGTTGAAAGACTTGTTCCATGATACTCAGGTGACGGTATAAGGCCCGTGGGCCTCTCAGGTCACCTGTTTACTCAGGTGACCTATTGCTATCAGTTTTCGTCCGTCGTTGTGCGTTGTGCGTTAACATTTGAACATTTTCAGCTTCTTCTCTGCAACCACTGAACCAATTTCAACCAAATTTGGCACAAAGCATCTGTGGGGGAAGGGGAACAGAAATTTTGAATTTCATGATCCCAGCCCCCCTGGGGCCTGAGGGGTGGGGCCAAAACCACTAAAATTAATGCAATCTTTAAAAATCCTCTTCTTTACTCCTGGACATCAAGCAGTCAAACTGTTTGCATGATTGTAATCAGCATTGAGTCCTCTACCAAAATTGTGAAATTCATGGCCCTGGGGTCAGGGGTTCTAGTGTTAGGGCGGGGCTAAACAGGTTATATAGTGAAAATGCATTATTTCTTTGAAAATCTTCTTCTTTGCTCCTGGGCATTAAATAAACCAACTAAGTACATAGTTATGATGTGCAAGAGTGCCTCTACAAAAATGTTGAATTTTATGGCCCCAGGGTCAGGGGTTCTGATGTTAGGGCGGGGCTCTATTGATTATATAGTGAAAATACATGAATTCTTTGAAAATCTTCTTTCTCTAGGTATAAAATAAACTGACTAGTGCATAGTTATGATGTGCAAGAGTGCCTATACCAAAATTGTGAATTTTATGGTCACAGGGTCAGGGATTCTGGTGTTAGGGCGGGGCTCTATTGATTATATAGTGAAAATACATGTATTCTTTGAAAATCTTCTTCTCTGCTCCTGGGTATTAAATAAAGTTACTAAGTGCATAGTTATGATGAGCAAGAGTCCTCTACCAAAATTGTGAATTTTATGGCCCCAGGGTCAGGGGTTCTGGTGTTAAAAGGGGGGGGGGGGTTCTATTGATTATATAGTGAAAATACATGAATTCCTTGAAAATTCTTCTCTGCTCCTGGGTATTAAATAAACTAACTAAATGCATAGTTATGATAAACAAGAGTGCCTCTACCAAAATTGTGAATTTTATGACCCCAGGGTCAGGGATTCTGGTGTTAGGGTGGGGCTCTATTGATTATATAGTGAAAATACATTAAATCTTTGAAAAATTTCTTCTCTGCTCCTAGGTATTAAATAAACTTACTAAGTGCATAGTTATGATGAGCAAGAGTGCCTCTACCAAAAGTATGAATTTTATGGCCCCAGGGTCAAGGGTTCTGGTGTTAGGGTGGGGCTCTTTTGATTATATAGTGAAAATACATTAAATCTTTGAAAATTTTCCTCTCTTTGCTCCTGGGTATTAAGCAGATGAACTACCTATATAGTTATGATGAACAACAATTAAGGGCGAAACAATTACATGTGTAAATGGCGACGTTTCGATTATATGCTCTAAACGTTTACAGTTTGAGTAAACGTTTACATGAAAGTCATTATCAATGTCCATCAGAAATAAAGTTTAACACAAACAAATTGTTTTATTTCATAATTAACAAAAGAAACACCGTCTTTGACCATTTGATAAGCAACAATCTAAACCGGAAACGTATTGAATAAAAATATCTAAAACCTGATACGGTCTAACATATTTAATTCTGATTTCCGAGATACCAATACTAGCGATGTTTTACGACACTTGAAATATAAAACTTGATGTATTTTGATTAAATAAATATAAAACATTTTTCACAAGTCTTTGAAAAGTGTTTCGATACAGTCAGCAGGTCTTGTTTTACTTTTTTCGAGATTAAAAGATCCATCTTTACAATTCTTTTTTCTACGTCCGGTATGTGCCAAACAAACCAAGCAGTTGGGTGACGAGGTAGAAAGTGAATGAATTTAATGCGCCTCAAATTCTTACGTTTAAGTCATAATGACCAACAATGTTGTAATAACAACTCATACTTATATTAAAGTAAAAGAATTGATTATTAAATTCGAGTTTCATGAGTAAGTAGCCATAAAAATCCAACATAGAATATCTCCCGTTTAAACGGTACCGTTTCGTTTACTGCTATCCGTTTAAACGTTTACAAAATTCAGTAAACGTTTCACCCTTAACAACAATGCCTTTTTAAAAATTATAAATTTTATGGCCCCAGGGTCAGGGATTCTGGTGTTAGGGTGGGGCTCTATGGATTATATAGTGCAAATACATTAAATCTTTGAAAATTCTCTTCTTTGGGTATTAAGCAGATGAACTACCTATATAGTTATGATAATCTTCCAGAATTGTGAATTTCAAGGCCCCAGGGTCAGGGGTTCCACAGAGGGGGGGGGGGGGGGCGCTGTGTATATACTGAAAATATAATATATAATGAATTGTTTGAAACCTGCTCCTTGGTATTAATCAAATATTTTTGAAAAGCAAGAATGCCTGTACAAAAATTGTGCAATGTGTGGATCTAGGCCTAAAGGTCAGGGGTTCATGTGTGGTAGGGACACTACTGATTATTGCTGAATATTACTGATTAGTTGAAATGCATTTTTTGTTCCCCTACCCTGCCTATGGGTATTAAGTAACCAAACTAAGCAACTGCTAAGTGTATAGTTATGATGACCAATGGACTTCCAGCTCTTTCAAAATTGTGAATGCCATAGCATCTGGCTTAAAATATGAATCAAATTCAATCACTGGAAAGTTGTTGCATAATGCTCAGGTGACCTATAAGGCCCATGGGCCTCTTGTTTAGCTCACCTGAACCAAAGGCTCAAGTGAGCTTTTCTGATCACATTTTGTCCGTTGTCCGTCGAGCTGTCCGTCCGTATGTGAACTTTTCACATTTTCGACTTCTTATCAAGAACCACTGTGCCAATTTTGACCAAACTTGTACAAAGCATCCTTTGGTGAAGGAGAATTTAAATTGTTAAAATGAAGGGCCAAGTCCCCTCACAAGGGGAGATAATCAAGAAAAGACAAAAATAGGGTGGGGTCATTAAAAAATCTTCTCAAGAACCACTAGGCCAGAAAAGCTGAAACTTATGTGGAAGCATCCTGGGGTAGTGTAGATTCTAAATTGTTCAAATCATGACCCCTGGATGTTGGGCGGAGCTACAATGGGGAATCAAAGTTTTACATAGAAATGTATAGGAAAAATCTTTGAAAATCTTCTTAAGAACCACTTGGCCAGAAAAGCTGAAACTTATGTGGAAGCATCCTGGTATAGTGTAGATTCTAAAGTGTTCAAATTATGACCCCTGGGGGTTGGGTGGGGCCACAATGGGAAATCAAAGTTCTACATAGAAATATATAGGAAAAATCTTTGAAAATCTTCTTCTCAAGAACCACTGGGCCAGAAAAGCTGAAACTTATGTTGAAGCATCTTGGGGTAGAGTAGATTTTAATTTGTTCAAATCATGACCCACGGAGGTTTGGCGGGGCCACAATTGGAAATCAAAGTTTTACATAGAAATATATAGGAAAAATTTTTGAAAATCTTCTTCTCAAGAACCACTGGGCCAGAAAAGCTGAAACTTTTGTGGAAGCATTCTAAGGTAGTGTAGATTTCAAATTGTGTAATGTTATTAGTGAGGTAGGGCGGGGTCACATGTATTACAAGGGGGAAATCTGGTAAAGAACAGAATGGTCAAAGTTTCTCAGGTCAGCGATGTGGCCATGGGCCTCTTGTTTTGTATTTACTTTGTAAAATGTATTTTATCACGTGACTTAATAGCAGTTTTTCTAACCGATGCTCACAATTTGTTTGACATTTAACTGGTTAATCGGGTACTCTTTGACAACACTAGTTGTTACCATTTCAATTGATTAACAAATATTTAATGGATACTTGTCATCTTCCTTCTCATTTCTATAAGATGGGATATTCTTTGTACATAACAATATCAATGAATGGTGAATAGGAAAAATCGAACCCTTTATTTATGAATACTTAGTTAAAAATTCGTCATGGATTTCATTTTAGTTGTTTAGTGCTGCCAACCAAAATAATGAAATGTAATAATAATAATTACTCATGACACCTGCAAGGGAGCAATGCTTCCCTTTCTCTTAAAACTTTGATTATAGAACTGCTTTAAAATCTAAAGAACGTACTATAGGCTTCCTTAGCACCCTGTCAAATGCCAATCAGCTTAGAGTGAAAATTCCATCCTGTGTAAATTTAGTTAATCAAATTTTATCAGGACTACTTATGACATCCGTCCACATATAAAAGGGGGGGGGGACATCATCAGCCTGTCACATGTATTTAAACACCCTTGATAATTTACTTCACATCCTTGTAAATCCTAACCAAGTTCCATTTCTCGTTTCAAATCTTTCATTTAATAAAGACTTCAATGAAATATAACAAAACAGTCAGTACATCTATGAGTATGAGTCCTAGCTGTAAGTGTAGATAATGCCCATTTCGCATAATAAGTTAATAAAAATTTAACATCTCTGGCCTAATAAAATACAGTGGACTGCAGTGTCCATGCGGTAGAGAAATTATACGCTACTTAATTTGTATCAAAGTTTACATTATTTTCTCATACTTAAGTCTCTATATACAGTCAGTGATGTTGATGACGTATTATGATCTGATGATCGTTATGCTGATGAAACTGATGTTCGCTGCTTGTATATATAACCTTCTGTAATGGTCACGTGATCACAACGAACCAATGAATAATTGTCATTTCTGGAGCCTCTCAAAACTGACTTTACATACAGTTTGTGTAAAACAAAGAAAATAACATCGCTAAAAATGTCCTTTCTACATGTGAGGTGGGAGCTATAAATTCTATTCGATATACATAATAAAACTAGTTCAAAAACGATCTGTAAATATAAGCAGACCCTTTCACTATCACAGGTATTTGGGGTGGGGACCCCCCCCCCCCCTTTCCGTGTTCCGTACTCCAAGGGTTCTTTGACTTTTTTGATTAAAATATTTTTCTATGACATATTCACAAAGTATTACTACTAAAAAATCCAAAATTTAAGCTAAAACTAGCCTTTTATAAAAATTCATACCCTCTGATACTAAAACAGAAGAAGTTTGGCAACTTCTGCAACCATGTTTTAAAAATCGTCACCTCGGTAGGAAATCCCCAACATTATTTCACGGAAAAGAACTTAACATCATTCTGCAAACAAGAAACATATATTGACGCAAGCGCAGCCGCAAACCAATTAATTGTTCCTTTTATGAAGCAACTAAAGAATATGTTCATCTGTTTTTAAAATATCTTATATATATTTTTTATCTGTTAAAATATATCCTCGTGACATTAAAAGCTTGTGCACTACATTGCATGATTTTCTTAATTATATAATGCATGTTCAGTATTACATGTATGAGCAAAGTACCCCTGGTCCTCTGCGTCAACAAACCGTGGGCCTGCATAATTAAGATGCATTTACATTAAAAGTTTAAAATAAAATTTAATGTAATCTAACTAGATATGCAGTGTAGTTTAATTTAATAAAAACGCAACAAATATGTTGGCTCCTTGCTCTCTCTTAGAAGAAATATCTAAACTTCTCTAGGATCCGACTGAAATATTTACCTCATTCTTCATAAGAATTTTTAATTTTATGTTTATTGTGCGTCTGCTAAGGGCAAAATCTTTAACCTTTAGCCTGCTATTTTTTTTTTTAACCATATTTTTGAAAATTTTATATATGTACATGTGTAAATATTTTGAAATAAATTGTTTCAACAAATCCGCAGAAACAGAGAAAGTAAAATTGTGCAATATACATAACGCAGTCTTTGCTTTACACTATGCCCAACACATGTCCTTATATATATATCAAACATGTCTATATGTAATCTATTTGATATTTACTTCATTCTTTATAATATAAAAAAATTGAAATATTTTTTGTGCGTTCAAAAATCCATTAATTATTTAAATTTACTTTTATTACATTTATATAACACTTTTTCTTGCATTGTAATTTAATCAAATGACCCATGGCTGACTTTGATCATGATTGAGTTATTGTTTTGAACTAAAAAAAATAATATGAACCCGAGTATAGTTTAATGTTGAACGTTTTTTCTCGTTTGTTCTACCAACTCGAAACTCGAATTTTGAATCTCGTAGATTTTGAATTTTAATCCCAAATTTCGAATGTCGTATTTGGAAACTCGAATCTCGAATGAGCCTTCTGGGCTTCCTGGCAGCCGATAATGATGATCGGTGTATTTCCAGAAATCGATTAGGTGCAGGTCAAGTGGCTTTGCGCTAATACAAACCGAAAGTAAATTTACGTTTATAGTTTTCATCACTGAACTTGAAAAAAAGATATCTGAACGGAAGTCGTCATTCTGTATAATTTTTGTCACTGGCAACTTAATTTTAAAATAATATCGATTTCTAATAGCGTCGACCCCATTACTGGTAAATCGAGAAAACATTATTTGATATTTCACTAAAATAGTTATAGGAAAACCAGAGCGCTTTCTTTGGCCATTGAATCTTTAATTACAGGCCAGGCCGGGTGTGGCAAAACACAAAAATTTAACAACTCAATACTCAACTTTCAATTTTTTTTTAAAGATTTTTTTAAAATTTTCTTTTTATAAAATATATCAAGGTATTTGTAATACTTAGAAACTCATAAACCCTGTCAAATGCCAATCAGCTTACCTTGCATAATTTAAAAAAAATTGCCGATACCAAGACACAGTTTAGATTAAGTATCCCAAAGAACTTCCATATGAGCCGTTCCAAGCAAAAACCCCCCTTATAGCAAAAATTTTCGAAAATGACTTTTTTCTTATCGAAAGTATATGTAAATAAAGTCTTTTGACGTTTTTCGAATATAACCTAGGTAATTTATATTACAGGTGATCATATTTCGACTAAATAACGAATTCCTAAAGTTTTCAAAGTTAATTGCATCATTTATACGACATGAAACCTGAATAGCAATTGTCGTTTCTCTTGTAGCAACGTCGACCAGTGTTAACCAGACGTTTTTAAAACATGAATTACTTATACGCAAGGAATTTCTTGTGCAGTACATGTACCCCCAATACTGTGATTATGTAGACTCAAAAATCATTTTTTTTTATGTTTATTGAATGAACGACACGTCAAACATTATTTTCTAAAAATTATCGTCCTGATTTCAAGTCAAATAAGTTGTGAAGCGATTCATTTATAATTTACCAATAATAACCAATTAATTATATCTACACACGGACAACCCACATGTGTAGTGTCATCTATGTAAATTAACACCCAATTAACACCTCCATACCAGCCCCCAGGCGTTTCTGTTTTTGTCCAGGTAAGTCCAGGCTGCATCAGTTTTACGCTTGATTAGCGTGTATACGCGCGCAATCAAAACTTCGAGAGATAGAGAGTGACAAAATTCAATGAAATATGTGTAACGGGACCCATGTTCTGGTTTGGGAAGAATTAGAGAGAAGCTTCGAGAGATAGAAGTTCGAGAGATCAGGAGTAAATTTGCTTAGTTATCTAGAAGGAAAAAGACGACCGGAGGTTCACTTCGAGAGATCGGAGTTCGAGCCATCGAGAGTCACCTGTATTTTATCAGGACTACTCATGACATCCGTCCACATTAAAAGGGGGCATCCTCAGCCCGTCGCATGTATTTAAACACCCTAAATAATTTACTTCACATCCTTGTAAATCATAACCAAGTTCCATTTCTTGTTTCAAATATTTCATTTAATAAAGACTTCAAAGTTCAATGAAATATAACAAAACAGTCAGTACATCTATGAGTATATAAAGTCCTAGCTTAACATCTCTGGCCTAATATAATACAGTGGATTGCGGTGTCTGTGCGGTGGAGAAATTATACGCTACTTAATTTATATTAGTTTACATTATTTTCTCATACCTAAGTCGCTAGTAATTTACAGTCAGTGATATTGAATATGTAATATGATCTGATCGTGATGATCGTTCTGATGAAACTGGCGTTCGCTGCTCGTATATATAACCTTCTATAATGGTTACGTGATCACAACAAACCAATGAATAATTGACCTTTCTGGAGCAACTCAGAACTACTTAGTATCACATACTGTGTAAAACAAAGAAAATAATGTAGCTGAAAATGTCCTTTCTACATGTAAGGTAGGAGCTATAAATTCTATTCGATATACATAATAAAATAAGTTCAACAAACAATCCGAAGTAAAACGGACAGGCACAATCCTCGGCGTAGTAATACCGGACAATAATGTACATACATAAGTATAATTACGCTACACATTCAAGTTCCAAAACGTTTCGTCAAATAAAACATAATCAAATGACAATGCTGCAATAAAATAACATTTAACTATCTATTATAAATATTTGAGGACACGGACAGTGTTATTTCGATCTTGTCAATTGTAAAACAACGTTTATGTCACATGACTACTTTCTTCGTAAGAAAGATGGCAGGCGCCCAATTTACAACACATGTGATAATGCTGAAATAAGTAAGTAAATTACTGTCGTAATATGGTAGATAATGATGAAAAACTGACATATAACATCTCAGTATAACTGTCCCTTACTGTCTGTTCAACAATATCTCACTAGATTGTCTGATAATACGAAAACAACATTTGTTTACATAACAATGTCGAATTGCAATGTGTATTGCATCAATAATTCAAGTAAACAATAAGATAATGAAATAACAGGAACAATAATACATTTCTAATAAATTTACAACTGGATACTACTTTACATCACTAAAAAAAACTCCACCATCAGCCTGTGAGTATTATGCAAAAAATTCTAAAGTCCAACCCCCATGCATATAACAACCTTGATAAAGCTATATAGCTTTCATTACATAAAATATTTATCAAGCTATATGCCTTTTTAAATTATCAGGGTATTGTGCTAAACCACTCCCATTTCTTTTGGCTATGTTTGGCTTATTATATCCCCCGCTTGAAGGAGGGGGGTATACTGTTTACCCTTGTGTGTTCTGTCTGTCCGTCCGTAACAATTTTTCAGTCGCAGTTTTCTCATCAACTACTCATCGCGGATGAAATTTTAACACAATCTTCTCTGAGGCATGCCATACGGTGGGATACATTTTTGGTCAAATCTGATGTCAACTTCCTGTTTGCCTGTGCGTCTGTCCATTTCATATATAACAAATTTTTCGTCACAGTTTTCTTAGCAACTACTCATCGCAGATGCTTGAAATTTTAACGCAATCTTCTCTGAGGCATGCCATACGGTGGGATAAATTTTTGGTCAAATCTGATGTCAACTTCCTGTTCGTCTGTGAGTCTGTCTTTTTCATACATTCCAAATTTTTTTTCGCAGTTTTCTCAGCAACTTCTCATCACTGATGCTTGAAATTTAAACACAATCTTCTCTGAGTCATGCCATATGGTGGGATACATTTTTGGTCAAATCTGATGTCAACTTCCTGTTTGTCTGTGCGTCTGTCCATTTCATATGTAACAAATTTTTCGCGACAGTTTTCTTAGCAACTACTCATCGCAGATGCTTGAAATTTTAACGCTATCTTCTATGAGGCATGCCATACGGTGGGATACATTTTTGGTCAAATCTGATGTCAACTTCCTGTTTGTCTGTGTGTCTGTCTGTTTCTTGCATAACAATTTTTTGTCACCTTTTTCTCAGCAACTACTCATCACAGATGCTTGAAATTTAAACACAATCTTCTCTGAGTCATGCCATATGGTGGGATACCTTTTTGGTCAAATTGAATATTAACTTCCTGTTTGTCTGTGCCACTGTCTGTCTCATATATAACAATTTTTTTGTCACAGTTTTCTCAGCAACAACTCATCGCAGATGCTTGCAATTTTAATTACAATCTTCTCTAAGGCATGGCATACAGTGGGATAAATATTTGGTCAAATTTGATGTCAACTTCCTGTTTGTCTGTGCATTTGTCTGTTTCATACATTACAGATTTTCATCACAAATTTCTCAACAAGTAATCATAGCAGTTGCTTGAAATTTTAGTACACTCTATGTTAAGGCATCCATATGGTGGGAATAATTTGATATGAATCTGATGTCAACTTCCTGTTTGTCTGTGCATCTGTCCGTAATGGAACTTGTGTATATGAACATGATAGTGTTTATTCACATCAGAGCGGGGGTATTCCTACTGAGCATTGGCTCACAGATTTCTTGTTTATCTTTTGTATAAAATATCAGTGTATTTATTTGCACAGCTTTTAGCAGTATTTTTGACAACCATATTACCACTGAAAAGTTCGACAATTTTACCTTTCATCGATTTACTTTATACAATTTGAAAACTTTACCATTTTAATCCTCTTACGTTTACGTATATCGTACACCACTCGGAAGATCTCTTCTGGTTTTTACCTGTTTCTAAAAAAGGTTGCCAGCGACTAAATTTATATACAATGACGACTTCCATTCAGAAACATTTGAAACGGCAGTTCAGTGATGAAAACTATGAAAGTAGAACCTCTAGATTTAGCGCAAAGCCACAAATGAGCACTGCACCTAATTGATTAATAACATGTGAAAGTACACCGATCATCATTTGCAGATGGTAAGTTCTTTTCGGTGAAATAATGTTGGGATTTCCTACCGAGGTGACGATTTTTAAAAAATGGCGTCTGCAGAAGTTTCTTCCAGACCTGTTTACTCTTACGGTTTCACCGTATTTTGTATGGTTTTTAATCAAAAATACGTCTCACATTTTGTAAATATGAAAATACGGAAATCGAAAAGACGTTTGTCTGGAGTTTAGCAGTCAATTTTAGTTATTATTTGTCTTAGTTTCACGCTTTTTATTCGCTAAAAAGAGAAAGATTTCAAACACATAAGTGATGTGGCGTTGCCAAAACACTGTGATATAAAATAACAGACCATGGGCTCGTAACATAAAGCTTGCTAAGTTTTTGACTTAAGTAGGGTCGTAGGTACGTTTTAGGTACATCTAGGACCTGTCTAAGTACTACTTAAATATGTCTTAAACCATAACTTATGTTAAAAATATTTC
>NW_026930690.1:12500-43441 GCF_032062105.1 Saccostrea cuccullata | reverse complement strand
TATTGTTGAACACCTTTCAAATATAAGGGATTTAAAAAAAAAATTTAATGAATAAAAGAATATATTTCCAATACCGATGCAAAATCTTCTGATGAAGTTGAAAAATACCTCTGTTTTATGGAGACTAAAGTATCGTGAAGCTCCGGTTTTAGATGCTTGGATTAAGTGTTATATCAGTTTGCGATCACTGTAATGTGTAAAGAGAGATATTGTCATCCCTTTCTACATTTATTGTCAGACTTTGTCATAATTCAAAATGTGGCAAATGCAATAAAGAGAGAAGAAGTCGAAAATGTGAAAAGTTTACAGACAGATGGATAGACAGCTAGACAGACAGACGAACAACAGACAACGTGATCAAATAAGCTCACTTGAGCCTTCGACTCAGGTGAGATAAAAAAGGGGAACCCAATAGGGGACATGTATTGCTTATGCAATACTCTCAGAGTGCCTGTTCTGTATATCACAGTAAAAAGGGTGAGGGGGGATAACTCTATGTGCAGCACAATGCTACATGTAAATTAGATGTATAAAAATGGGACTACAGGTATAAGGTAACCTCTCACCTGATTCTTGTATGTCAGCTGGTACTATTTTTGCATTAGCTGGATCAAATGCCCCCGTCCTCATGACATAGTCAGTACTAAGTGCCAGGATGTTAACCCAGTGACCATGACCTTGCAATGTTCTACATAAAACACCCTGAAAAGAGAAAAGTTCTAACTAGTTCATAGAAAGATTTTTTTTTAGAGAGATGGATTGGTGGAGGAACTATGAAAATTCAAGAATAAATTAGTATTTTTATCAATATTCTTTTTTTTACACACATAATTTTATCCATATGAAATTTTAAAAAAGTTTTCTGATACAGAGAGATACAGTCAATTCTCGAATTATCGCCATTTGATTCATCGCCATTTTCACAATACCGCCATGATTTCCCAAGAGCGTTTTTCCTGATATATAGTGATAACATATAATTGTAAATTATATTCAACAATATTATTCATCCGGTACTTAAGTACAGTTGTACTTGGGAGATCTCCAACCAGGAAAAGAATAACAGATCTTGTCTAAGTCTCGACTAAAATCTCACTCGGACATTCCAAAGAAGATATATACATTAAGAGGTCATTTGTTTCGAAAGTAAGTATCTGGGATGCCTGCACACAGGAAAGGACAAGATAGGGTAACGGCTGAATCCGTCCCCTTATTTGATGTAAAAATTGGAACACTGGTAAAATTTGATAGTTTGTAGTTAAGAAGTTAAAATGATGCTTACTTTAAAACAAGTAATAATTTAGATTCAAAGCTTTCATGGAAGTCACTAAAGGGTGCAGAAGTAGGATATTTTCCAGAATTTACTCAATTCTGGTGGAATTTCATCATATTTGAGATACTTTTCTCTTTGGAAAATATAGAGCACAAGCTTGCCTATCAGAGATTTTTACACAAAAACTGCATCTGATATTAGTGTATAAAATATATAAAGAACTGCGAACGATAGTATTGTTCTCCCGCCTACCTCCAAGTCAATTTTCAAATGTTAACATATTTGATGAATTTTTAATATTTTTTATAGATAATTATATAAATTTTCATAAAACATGACTTATTTGGGAAAACAAAGAGAGATAACTCTAAAATTTTGGTAAAACTTGTGTTTTTCACTATAGAAATCAATGGAAAATATTTTGGAAATCATCTTTCCCCCCGTGTCACAAAAATTTTTTTTTTACAGGTTATATGGAATCGTATTTCACAAGTTCATACCAAAGCTTTTTGTGTGACACGGGGGGGAACATATGTTTATTGACAAATAACGATAAAAATACTTATTTTCCACCAATTTTAAAGCGATATACAACTGAAAAATAATATATTTATGTTTTATTTATTTGCCTAAAACATAAGAAAAGATATAAGGAACATTTAATCATATCCAAGAGTATTTCAAAATACGGTGATGCTTGAAACTCCGATTTCAATGAAAAATATCGTATACCCCCCTTTTTTCAAGAGCTGGAATTATGGAAAATTTACTGTTTAGCGCTGGTATTAAGACGATTTATCAATTACCATTGAACTGTTCTTTGTATTAAATAAAGATTTTATGACCAAATTGCTTTTCATATTGAATTTGATGGTTCTAAATGTAGGCGGGAATCGAGGGTTAGCGTGCGTGTTTCTTTGGTAGATAGGCAAGCATGTTCTCTATGTTTTCCAAAACAAAATGTGCTGTAAATTCAATGAAAATTTGCATGAAAATGAGAAATTTCGAAAATTGACCTATTTCCTAACCTCACTGTGACCTCTGTGCATTCTAAATCTTAGAACCAGTACCCATTTTGTGGCAGGGGTGACAACCACTCTTTATGGATAAACTATTGGATCATTCAGAAAGACACCCAAAATCGGGGGCAAAATACTGATCTTACCCTATCTTGTCCTTTATATTTTTCTGAAAAGGGGCATTTTGCTTACTCAAGTCCTATTTGTTAATGATTATCTAAGATTTAATACAACAGAAGAATTTACAAACTTTGCACCTTCATGGGGCATTCCTTCTCAGTCAGACTTAATAAAATACATGCATTTATTATAATCTGAAATTGATTTTAGTTTAACTTAAACAATTAAATTCAACATGTAAAACTGTTACAATTTTGAAATCCACATGCATGTAACAAACTTTGTAATGTTAATTTTAGATGGCACTTTCCAAACCGAAAATTCCAGACACCCCTCAACACTTTCTAGAGTGTGGTGTTGAAGATTGTGAGAGAAATTGTGAATTCTACTGCAATTCCTGTCATCAACAGATGTGTAAACAATGCAGAGACCAACATCTGAAGATTTCAGAAAATGAGAACCATGAGGTAGTCCTTTATCAACTACGGAAACGACAACTTCCTGTGCAGAAATGCAAGATCCATCCCACTAAAGATATAGACATTCTCTGCAAGGAATGCAATATCCCTTTATGTTCAAAGTGTGCTACAATGCAAGAACATCAGGGGCATTGTTTTACTGATTTAGAAACTATCTACACAGATAATTTTAAATTATGCCAAAAGGAACTCTCTAAAATCCATAATTACTTTGTTCCCACGTCACAGGATTTACTGAGAGAAGTTCGGGAAGATGCCACGGAGCTTAAACAGATCATGGACAGCATACGGACATCCATGAAGGCTGAAGCCGAGTCTCTCAAAAACATGGTGGACACAGTGCTCTCAGAAAATATGGAAGAATTAAACCAAATAGAGAAGTCATTATTGGAAAAATTAAAGTGCCAAGAGAAGACATTTGATGATTATATTGCCTATCTCAGTAATATTGTTAAAGAGTTCCAGAGTTACCTGTCCTCTACTGAGCTCACTAACTTCACAACTCAACTTCCTGACAACTTAGAAATAAAATCCATACCAGAAACCACAAAACCTGTCAAACCAGAATTTTCCTCTGCTCAATACAGCAAAAAAGATGTTGCTAAATTACTAGGGAAGATAACTGAAATAAACAGAAAGGAAACATTAAGAAGAGTAAAGCCAATGGAAACTGTTTCTTTTTCTACATCAATAAAATCTACACGTGAACAAGATAAAGATGTGAAATATGACAAGATACAAACACTGTCTCTATCTGCCTCTGTCACCAAGGTCAGGGAGTTCAATGTACCAGATGTTGATAATGTATGCCATGTATCACAAGATCAATCAGACAGACTCTGGATCAGTGACAGTTGGGGTAATCTTGTCCAAACAGATCTACAAGGGAATGTGACACAGAAGATAAAAACCAGTGGTGGACGTGAAGGTTACCACACAGTGACACAGGACAGGGATCTGATCTTTACAGACCAAGACAAGAATGTCATCAATAGGATTACACAGGATAAGAATATCACTGAATTCATTAAAACTGGAGACTGGTCACCACTCAGCATACACTCCTCCCACATCAACGGGGACTTACTGGTGGGGAGGGTGAAGGGTAAAGAAGGTAAAGTCACCAGGTACAACAAGACAGGAAAAGAACTACAGAACATACAGAGGGATAACAAAGGACAGGAACTGTATGGTATACCACACTACATCATAGAAAACATCAATGGAGATATCTGTACATCAGACTATTTTAATGGAGTAGTGGTGGTGAAAAAATCAGGACAACACAGGTTCTCCTACACAGGTCAGAAATCAGGGTTCCATTCCTTTGGAATCTGTACTGATGTCCTCGGTCACATCCTGGTGTGTGCTAGTGACAGTAACACTGTTCACCTCCTTGATCAGGACGGTCGGTTCTTGTCTCTATTACTCATACAACAACAAGGGTTACGCAATCCCCGTAGTGTGTGTGTAGATGATGAGAACAATCTCTGTGTGGGACAAGGTCGCACTAACACACTGACAGTGTACAAGTATCTAAAGTGATTATAATTCTATCAGTTGTACATAATTATAAAACTTCAATTTGTGATTTCCAGCACCAAAATGCATATCCTGAATAGTGTTCCTTCTGTTGAACATTATACTGAACAAATTGTACATACTGCAATTAAATTCAATAGTAAACATTGCATAAACACTTCTTTGGATTTGGAATTAAAAGATATCTGTCTAATCTTTTATGTTTAAATGATGACAAAATATGACTCAGAGTTCTTGAAATCTTTCGGTCCTGTCGGCAAGACCGATAAAAACAACCAAGGAGCGATCACTTTATGTTCTGTGTCAGTCCAAATGACTGGTAGATGTTGAGAAAGCATCTTGCGAAAATCCGACTAAATTTCGTACGAATTCCCTATAATCGACCGATCATAATCTGTTAAACACTTTTCAATATCTCGTAATGGCTTCTTCGATGAACGCAAATACCAAACTATGATTGATTAATTGTTTTAACAAGTTTTTGACGGCGATAAGGTATTAGCCAGGTGAGAAAAATCGAACTAGATTAAAAACTTGTGAAAAAAATTGACCTCCCACGAGAATTCAACAAAATTTGTTATACGATGATCAAATTCGCATGAAGTATGCAGTGTGTATATGACGGAGGGTGCCAAATTTAATGATAATAAAATTTTTCAAATACAGTTTTAATCTTCTTAAAATTATGTTTTATTTTGTTGGACTGATAAAAATCTGTCTGGACCGACAAACTTCCTGTGGCAGTCAGTCCAAATGACTGACAGTGGAAAAAAGATTTCAAGAACTCTGATAACTCAATTTTCAGTAACAAAAGGCCCATGGGCCACATCACTCACCTAAGCACTGTGGCTAGGAAAAAGTAGAAATTGGTTTATTTCAGGGCTCTCGATTCTCTAAATCTGGGGCCAATATTCGGCCCCCTTCCCAATGCAAACAAGAGGCCCAGGGGCCACAGCACTCACCTGAGCACATCGGCTAGGAAAGAGCACATATCAGATCAGAACTAAAAGTTTACTGAAGAGGGGGGGGGCTTGAATTTTAACCCCCGGGGGTTCATGATTTGAACAAACTAGAATCTACACTACCTGAGGTTGATTCCATATAAATATCACTAATCATGGCTTTGAATACTTGAAAAGGAGATTTAAAAAGGTTTCCCTATATATATGTAAAACTTGGGTCGGCCATTTTGGCCCCACCCTGGTCCCGGGGGTCATAATTTGAACAAACTTGAATCTTCACTTCCTGAGGATAATTTTACATGAGTTTCATCTTTCCTGTCTCAATGGTTCTTGAGAAGATTTTTAAATGTCTTTCCTATATATTCCAATGTAAAACTTTGATCAGCCATTTTGCCCCACCCTAGCCCTGGGGGTCATGATTTGAACAAATTTGAATCTACATTACCTGAGGATGATTCCACATGAGTTTCATCTTTCCTGGCCCATTGCTTCTTGAGAAGAAGATTTATAAAGAGTTTTCCAATATATTCCTATGTAAAACTTTGATCGGCCATTTTGGCCCCACCCTTGCCCCGGGGGTCATGATTTGAACAAAATTGAATCTACACTACCTGATGATGACTCCACATGAGTTTCTTCTTTCCTGGCACAGTGGTTCTTGAGAAAAAGATTTTTAAAGAGTTTTCCAATATATTCCTATGTAAAACTTTGGTCGGCCATTTTATCCCTACCCTAGCCCCTGGGGTCATGATTTGAACAAACTTGAATCTACACTACCTTAGGATGATTCCACATGAGTTTCATCTTTCCTGGCCCATTGGTTCCTGAGAAGATTTTTGAAAAATGCCATTAATTTTTCACTAGTTCATAATTATCTCCCCTTGGAAAAGGGCGTGGCCCTTCATTTGAACAAACTTGAATCCCCTTTACCTAAGGATACTTTGTGGCAAGTTTGGTTCAAATTGGCCCAGTGGTTCTTGAGAAGAAGATGAAAATGTGAAAAGTTTATCCTGACGACAACGACGACGACAGATGACGGACAAATTTTGATCAGAAAAGCTTACTTGAGCCTTCGGCTCAGGTGAGCTAAAAAGGTACCTTTTTTCCCAAAAGAAAGGTGTAAATTTCCCAATTTCCATAGCAAATATTCATTAAAAAATAAAAGTCCATGAAACTTAATCGCAAAAAGAAACCATACAAAACACACTTGCAAATGAAAGTGACACTACTATTTTATTAGTTCACGCCAAATGCATTCGTAAACTGGTTCGGGGAACCAGGTTATTGTTTTTACAAAAATGTGTACTAACTATGAGTGCAGAGTATCTTGTCATGTAGTTTCGACAAAAAACATCATTTTGGTTTCAAATATAGATATTTCATTTAAACATTAGTAAGCTGCACCTAGAAACATACCCACGCTTCGGCATTTTCAGTCTCACGCTGTATTGGTAAGCAACATTGTCCATGTGATGGAGGAAATTCGGAACTATGTGACTAGCAACTGTCACTCAGAAAGACATATAACAGCAATATCAACACTCAAAGATAGTAATGACAAAGCTAATGTACTTTCATAAATAGCCTACGTACCCATGTTTGTCCTATTTAAATGTTTATTCAAAACCAGAGTTAATTGATAATTTGCTAGAAAAGCAAAATTTGAGGATTTTTTAAGGGGGCCGACTATAGTTTTATTGTGTGAAAACTACAATAGCGAAACTCTTCATTTTTATACTATATATAACTTACATTAACTTCAGTGTACATGCAAAGTTTGGAGGAAATCTACCGTCCAGGTATTTTTGTGGGACCGTCTCAAAATACAGGTACATTTACTATAGGATTGTATAGGAAAATGCCAATTTTTAGCACTTTAAAGCAAATTATACAAATACTACAATAGACATTTTGTTCAAACTATAATATTTGATGAGTTATACTATATTATACAATATATGTAAGAAAAATTCTACCGTCTTGTTACCAGAGGGGGCATCTCAAAATGCAAAAAATTAGCAAAGTTTACTATTTTTATAGAGTATTACAAAATATGAAGAACACAATGGATTCACATGAAAACATAGTAAAATATTGGAGATATTCTCAAATTACCATGTTTTAAATTTCAAGAGCATATGTTTATTACTTTTTCTTTAATGATATTTTTATTATCTCTTTCTTTAAGAGCTACAGATTATCATAACGTCAAAAACACACTGTAACGACGTCAACCTACCTATCAGTTGCAAAATCGGTTAAAAAATCAGTTATATCAAATTGTAATTATATTTTTATACCTATTATTTCTTAATTTTGTTTAATTTTAATAATTAAGCAAAAAAAGTTGCATTAAAACAGTAAATAGGCTTCGTTTTACTTTGATGCGCGAAATATTGCGCAATGGAAACTATAGTTGGCCCCCTTAAAATGAATTTTGGTTATCCAACTTTTTCCAAAATGACGATAATTTTCCACAATTGAACGGCCCCGGCCCCAGTCCCAAAAAGTGGTGTGAGAGCCCTGATTATTGAAAAGTTTAAATCCAAAAGTAGTCCCATGACCAATCATGGTTTTGTTATTCTTGAGAAGATGATTTTTAAAAAAATTTCCTATATATTTCTATGTAAACTTTGGTCTGCCATTGTGACCCCTCCCTACCCCTGGGTCATGATTTGAACAAACTTGAATCTACACTACCTGAGGATGCTTCCATATAAATATGATCAATTATGGCTTTGCTATTCTTGAGAAGAAGATTTTTAAAGAATGTTCCTATATATCTCTATGTTAAACTCTGGTCAAGCCATGGGGTCATGATTTGAACAGACTTGAATTTACACTACCTGAGGATCTTTCCCCGTAAGTTTCATCTTTCCTGGCATAGTGGTTCTTGAGAAGAGATTTTTACAAGAGGCCCATGGGCCACATCGCTCACCTGAGAAGCTTTGACTATTCTGTTCTTTAATACTAGTTTTCCTCCTTGTAATACATATTGTGACCCCACCCTACCCCACTGATCATAATTTAGACAATTTGTTATCTACACTACCCAAGGATGCTTCCACATAAGTTTTGAGCTTTTCTGGCCCAGTGGTTCTTGAGAAGAAGATTTTCAAAGATTTTTCCAGTATATTTCTATGTAAAATTTTGAATCCCCATTGTGGCCCCACCCTATCACCAGGGTCATTATTTGAATAATTTAGAATCTACACTACCCAAGGATGCTTCCAAATAAGTTTCAACTTTTCTAGCCCAGTGGTTCTTGAGAAGATTTTCAAAGATTTCTCCTCTATATTTCTATGTAAAAATTTGATTACCTATTGTGGCCCTGCCCAACCCCTGGGGGTCATGATTTGAACAATTTAGAATCTACACTACCCCAGGATGCTTCCACATTAGTTTAAGCTTTTCTGGCCCACTGGTTCTTGAGAAGAAGATTTTTTAATGACCCCACCCTATTTTTGTCTTTTCTTAATTATCTCCCATTTTGAAGAGACTTGGCCCTTCATTTTAACAATTTAAATTGCCCTTTACCCAAGGATGCTTTGTACCAAGTTTAGTCAAAATTGGCCCAGTGGTTCTTGAGAAGAAGTCGAAAATGTGAACAGTTTATGGACAGACAGACGGACAATGGACATAATGTGATCAGAAAAGCTCACTTGAGCCTTCGGCTCAGGTGAGCTAAAAACATGTCACCAAATTTTCATTAATTCCCAATTATCTCCCCTTGAATGAAGGCGTGGTCCTTCATTTGAACAAACTTGAATCCCGTTTACCCAAGGATGCTTTGTGGCAAGTTTAGTTGAAATTGGCCCAGGGGTTCTTGAGAAGAAGTCGAAAATGTGAAAAGTTTACAGACAGACAGACAGCTAGACAGACGGACGGACAGACAAACACACCGAACAAAATGTGATCAGAAAAGCTCACTTGAGCCTTCGGCTCAGGTGAACTAAAAATTAATATTTACATTCAGTGTAATTTTCCTTAATATGAAAATTAAAAGATATCTGTCTAATCTTTTATGTTTAAATGATGACAAAATATGACTCAATTTTCAGTAACAAGAGGCCCATGGGCCACATCGGTGACATCCCTCACCTGAGCACTTTGGCTAGGAAAAAGTAGAAATATTCAAATTGGTTTATAAATCCAAAAGTAGTCCCAATACCAATCATGATTTTGCTATTCTTGAGAAGATGATTTTTAAGAATTTTCTTATATATGTCTATGTAAAACTTTGATCGTCCATTGTGGCCCTGCCCTACCCCCAGGGTCATTATTTGAACAAACTTGAATCTACACTACCTGAGGATGCTTCCATATAAATATGATCAATTATGGCTTTGCTATTCTTGAGAAGAAGATTTTTAAAGAATTTTCCTTTATATTTCTATGTAAAACTTTGGCCGGCCATTGTGGCCCTGCCTACCCCCGGCGGCCATGATTTGAACAAACTTGAACGTACACTACCTGAGGATGCTTCATTTTAATTATGATAAATTATAGCTATTCTATTCTTCAGAAGAAGATCTTTTTAAGAATTTTCAGGAGTCAGGGTTCAGTCCCTATGGAATCTGTACTGATGTCCTCGGTCACATCCTTGTGTGTGATGGATGCATTATAAGTAACAGTGTTCACCTCCTTGATCAGGATGGTCAGTTCTTGTCTCTTTTACTCACACCACAACAAGGGGTAGAGTATCCCCTTAGTGTGTGTGTGGATGATGAGAACAATCTCTGTGTGGGACAAGTCTCAAAAAAACTGACTGTTTACAAGTATCTAAAGTGATTATAATTCTATCCATTGTACATAATTATAAAACTTCAGTTTGTGATTTCCAGCACCGAAATGCATATCCTGAATAGTGTTCCTTTTATTGAACATTATATTGAACAAATTGTACATACTGCAAATTAAATTCAATGGTAAACATTGCATAAACACTTCTTTGGATTTGGAATTAAAAGATATCTGTCTAATCTTCTATGTTTAAATGATGACAAAATATGACTCAATTTTCAGTAACAAGAGGCCCATGAGCCACATCGGTGACATCACTCACCTGAGCACTGTGGCTAAGAAAAAGTAGAAATTGGTTTATTATTGAAAAGTTTAAATCCAAAAGTAGTCCCATGACCAATCATGATTTTGCTATTCTTGAGAAGATGACTTTTAAGATTTTTCCTATATACTATGTCTATGTAATCTTTGATCGGCCACTGTGGCCCTGCCCTACCCCCAGGGTCATGACTTGAACAAACTTGAATCTACACTACCTGAAGATGCTTCCATATAAATATGATCAATTTTGGCTTTGCTATTCTTGAGAAGAAGATTTTTAAAGAATTTTCCTATATATTTCTATGTAAAACTTTGGTTGGCCATTGTGGGCCCGCCTTCCCCTGGGGGCCATGACTTGAACAAACTTGAATCTACACTACTTAAGGATGCTTCATTATAAATATGATCAATTATAGCTTTTCTATTCTTGAGAAGAAGATTTTTTAAAGAATTTTCCTACCAGTATATATTTCTATGTAAAACTTTGGTCAGCCATTGTGGCCCCGCCCTACCCTTCAGTACCATGATTTGAACAAACTTGAATCTACACTACCTGAGGATGCTTCCATATAAATACGATCAATTATGGCTTTGCTATTCTTGAAAAGACCATTTTTAAAGAATTTTCCTATATATTTCTATTTAAAAATTTGGTCTGCCATTTTGGCTGAACTAGAGAAGAAGTCAAAAATGTGAAAAGTTTACAGACAGACGGACAGCTAGACAGACGGACAGACAGCTAGACAGATGGACAGACAGCTAGACAGACAAAAGGACAAAATGTGATCAGAAAAGCTCACTTGAGCCTTCGGCTTAGGTGAACTAAAAATTATTTAGTCACAGCTTCGCCATGAAAGCGACCGTTGTTTAAGAACGCCGATAACGATATTTTTTTGATGATCTCTGCTTTAAACAATGCAAAATTTGCTTAAAAAATAATTATATGGTATAAATTGTGAACGTTTTATTAACAATTATGCCATAAACAATTCATTTATTCAATAATTTATTTTACGTACTATCAGCAATATATTACGACAATCGACCCAGCATTTTTTTTTTCAATATTAGACGTGCAGATTTACATGCATACACAAGTACTTGTCTTTATTTCATAACTGCACATTTTTTAAAAGCAAAATTGTACATAAAAAAATTACTTAAAGTATTTTCAAATTTAGAAATATGTTTTTATATGTACATGTAATAATAAGAATAGAAACGCTAAACGGAATTTCTAAGAACAGTAACTCTACTTCTTGTTTCCTAAACAATAGGAAATTCAATCCATTGCCAAATTTGTTATAACGCCATGATTTCTAAATTACAAAAGGTGGCGGTTTATCAAGAATTAATTGTATAAAACTTCCCTACTGTGAGCAACCAAAAAAATGGTGACATAAATCGAAGGCTTTTACAAACCTTTGATTTACAGCTCTCTGCTTTATCTGTCTGAATTTTCTAAAGCAGAGAGCTACATTTCTGAGGCTATAAGGTAGCTAGAACATGAGCTCCATCTTTTATGGTCCAGTGATTTGTTAGAGGAGGAAGGAAGAATTACAAAAAATAAGGATATAAAATCTTGATCCCCTATTTTGACTCCACCCTACCTCCAAATACTATGCTTGAAATTTACAGTACCTCAGGAAATTTTAAATCAAGACTTTATTTTTATTTTTAAATCTAGTGGTTCTTGTGAATAAGATTTATTTAAAGATGAATCTTCAACATATCCTAATCCTTGTGTATAAGTTTGCAAGACAGTGGTTTTTGAGAAGAAATTTTTAGCAACCACTACTTTTTTGGGCTCATAAGAGCTAACAAATAAACATATTTATTTACATTTTATAACAAAACTTGGATAATTATGTAAAATAAATTCGTTTACTTTCTAACATTTTCCCCTGTAATAACATATACTTATAAATTATATTCAACAATATTACTCATTCGGTACTTAAGTACAGTTGTACCTGGGAGATTTAAATTTATCTCCAACCGGGAAGTAAATAACAGATCTCGTCTAAGTCTCGACTAAAATCTCACTCCGACATTCCAAAGAAGATCGATACATACATTTAGAGGTAATTTGTTTCAAAAGTAAGTATCTGGGATGCCTGCACACAGGAAATTTATATTTTTCTGAAAAGGGGCATTTTGCTGACTCAAGTCCTATTTGTTAAAGATAATCTAAGATTTAATACAACAGAAGAATTTACAAACTTTACACCTTTATGGGGCATTCCTTCTCAGTCTGACTTAATAAAATACATGTATATATTGTTCTCTGAAATTGATTTAAATTTAACTTAAACAATTAAATTCAATATGTAAAACTTTTACAATTTTGAAATCCACATGCATGTAACAAACTTTGTAATGTTAATTTTAGATGGCACTTTCCAAACCGAAAATTCCAGACACCCCTCAACACTTTCTAGAGTGTGGTGTTGAAGATTGTGAGAGAAATTGTGAATTCTACTGCAATTCCTGTCATCAACAGATGTGTACACAATGCAGAGACCAACATCTGAAGATTTCAGAAAATAACAACCATGAGGTAGTCCTTTATCAACTACGGAAACGACAACTTCCTGTGCAGAAATGCAAGATCCATCCCACGAAAGATATTGATATTTTCTGCAAGGAATGCAATATCCCTTTATGTTCAAAGTGTGCTACAATGCAAGAACACCAGGGGCATCGTTTTACTGATTTAGAAACTATCTACACAGATAAGTTTAAATTATGCCAAAAGGAACTCTCTAAAATCCATAATTACTTTGTTCCTACATCAGAGGATTTACGGAGAGAAGTTCGGGAAGATGCCACAGAAGTTACACAGATCATGGACAGCATACGGACATCCATGAAGGCTGAAGCCGAGTCTCTCAAAAACATGGTGGACACAGTCCTCTCAGAAAATATGGAAGAATTACACCAAATAGAGAAGTCATTATTGGAGAAATTAAAGAGCCAAGAGAAGACATTTGATGATTATATTGCCTATCTCAGTGACCTTTTTAAAGAGTTCCAGAGTTACCTGTCCTCTACTAAACTTACTAACTTCACAACTCAACTTCCAGAGAACTTACAAATAAAACCCATACCAGAAACCACAAAACCTGTCAAACCAGAATTTTCCTCTGCTCAATACAGCAAAAAAGATGTTGCTAAATTACTAGGGAAGATAACTGAAACAAATAGAAAGGAAACATTAAGAAGAGTAAAGGCCATGGAAACTGTTTCTTTTTCTACATCAATAAAATCTACAAGTGAACAAGATAAAGACGTGAAATCTGACAAGAAACAAACATTGTCTCTATCTTCCTCTGTCACCAAGGTCAGGGAGTTCAATCCACCAGGTGTTGATGGTGTATGCCATGTATCTCTAGATCAATCAGACAGACTCTGGATCAGTGACAGGTGGGGTAATCTTGTCCAAACAGATCTACAGGGGAATGTGATACAGAAGATAAAAACCAGGGGTAGAGATGAAGGTTACCACACAGTCACACAGAATGGGGATCTGATCTTTACAGACCAAGACAAGAATGTCATCAATAGGATTACACAGGATAAGAATATCACTGAATTCATTAAAACTGGAGACTGGTCACCACTCAGCATACACTCCTCCCACATCAACGGGGACTTACTGGTGGGGATGATAAAGATTGGAAAGGACATCAACGGGGACTTACTGGTGGGGATGATAAAGATTGGAAAGGCTAAAGTCACCAGGTACAACAAGACATGGAAAGAACTACAGAACATACAGAGGGATAACAAAGGACAGGAACTGTATAGTAGACCACAGTACATCACAGAAAACATCAATGGAGATATATGTACATCAGACTATCACAAAGGAGTAGTGGTGGTGAATAAATCAGGACAACACAGGTTCTCTTACACAGGTCAGGGGTCAAGGTTCAGTCCCTTTGGAATCTGTACTGATGTCCTCAGTCACATTCTGGTGTGTGATGGATACAGTCAAACTGTTCACCTCCTTGATCAGGACGGTCAGTTCTTGTCTCTATTTCTCACACAACAACAAGGACTACCCCTTCCCCTTAGTGTGTGTGTGGATGATGAGAACAATCTCTGTGTGGGACAATATACAACCAACACACTGACAGTGTACAAGTATCTAAAGTGATTATAATTCTATCAGTTGTACATAATTATAAAACTTCAATTTGTGATTTCCAGCACTGAAATGCATATCCTGAATAGTGTTCCTTCTATTGAACATTATACTGAACAAATTGTACATATTGCAAATTAAATTCAATGGAAAACATTGCATAAACACTTCTTTGGATTTGGAATTAAAGATATCTGTCTAATCGTCTATGTTTAAAAGATGACAAAATATGACTCAATTTTCAGTAACAAGAGGCCCACGGTCCAATCGGTGACATCGCTCACCTGAGCACTGTGGCTAGGAAAAAGTAGAAATTGGTTTATTTTTGAAAAGTTTAAATCCAAAAGTAGTCCCATGACCAATCATGGTTTTGCTATTCTTGAGAAGATGATTTTTAAGAATTTTCCTATATATGTCACTCTATGTAAAACTTTGATCGGCCATTGTGGCCCTGCCCTATCCCGGGGGTCATGATTTGAAATCACTTGAATCTAAATTATCTGAGGATGCTTCATTATAAATATGATCAATTATAGCTTTTCTATTCTTGAGAAGAAGATTTTTAAAAGAATTTTCCTATATATTTCTATGTAAAACTTTGGTCAGCCATTTTGTCCACGCCCTACCACCGGGGGTCATGATTTGAACAAACTTGAATCTACACTACCTAAGGATGCTTCATTATAAATATGATCAATTATAGCTTTTCTATTCTTGAGAAGATTTTTTAAAGAATTTTCCTCTATATCTCTATGTAAAACTTTGGTCTGCCATTTTGGCCCTGCCCTACCGCCGGGGGTCATGATTTGAACAAACTTGAATCTACACAACCTAAGGGTGCTTCCATATAAATATGATCAATTATGGCTTTGAGAATAAAGATTTTTAAAGAATTTTCCTATATATTTCTATGAAAAACTTTGGTCAGCCATTGTGGCCCTGCCCTACCCCCGGGGGTCATGATTTAAACAAACTAGAATCTACACTACCTGAGGATGCTTCCATATAAATACTATCCATATAAATACTATTAATTATGGCTTTGTTATTCTTGAGAAGAAGATTTTTAAAGAATTTTTCTATATAATTCTATGTAAAACTTTGCCATTTTGGCCCCACCCTACCACCGGGGGTCATGATTTAAAAAAAATTGGATCTACACTACCTGAGGACGATTCCACATGAGTTTCATCTTTCCTGGCCCAATGGTTCTTCAGAAGAAGATTTTAAAAGATTTTTCCTATATATTCCTATGTAAAATTTTGATCGGCCATTTTGGCCCCACCCTACCCCCTGGGGTCATGATTTGAACAAAATTGAATCTACACTACCTGAGGATGCTTCCACATAGATATGAACAATTATGGCTTTGCTATTCTTGAGAAGAAGATATTTAAAGAATTTTCCTATATATTTCTATGTAAAACTTTGGTCGGCCATTGTGGCCCCGCCCTACCCCCAGGGGTTATGACTTGAATAATTTTGAATCTACACTACCTGAGGATGTTTCCAAATAAGTTTCATCTTTCCTGGCACAGTGGTTCTTGAGAAAAAGATTTTTAAAACATGTCACCAAATTTTCATTAATTCCCAATTATCTCCCCTTGAATGAGGGCGTGGCCCTTCATTTGAACAAACTTGAATACCGTTCACCCAAGGATGCTTTGTGGCAAGTTTGGTTGAAATTGGCCTGGCGGTTCTTGAGAAGAAGTCGAAAATGTGAAAAGTTTACAGACAGATGGACAAACAGCTAGACAAACAGATAGACAGACGGACAAAATGTGATCAGAAAAGCTCACTTCAGCCTTCGGCTCAGGTGAACTAAAAATTATTTAGACACAGCTTCGCCACAAAAGCGGCCGTTAAACAATGCAAAATTTGCTTAAAAAATAATTATACAGTATAAATTGTGAACGTTTTATTAACAATGATGCCATAAACAATTAATTTATTCAATAATTCATTTTATGTACTATTGGCAATATATTACGACGATGGACCCAGCATTTTTTTTTTCAATATCAGACATGCATATTTACATGCATACAAATGTACTTGTCTTTATTTCATAACTGCACATTTTTTTAAAGCAAAATTGTACATAAAAGAATTACTTGAAGTATTTTCAAATTTAGAAATATGTTTTTATATGTATATGTAATAATAAGAATAGAAACGCTAAACGGTATTTCTAAGAACAGTGACTCTACTTCTTGTTTCCCAAACAATAGGAAATTCAATCCATCGCCAAATTCGTTATACCGCCATGATTTCTAAATTACAAAAGGTGGCGGTTTATCGAGAATTAACTGTATAAAACTTCCCTACCGTGAGCGACCAAAAAAATGGTGGCATAACTGAAGGCTTTTACAACCCTTGGATTTACAGCTCTCTGCTTTATCTGTCTGAATTTTCTAAAGCAGAGAGCTTCATTTATGAGGCTATAAGGTAGATAGAACATGAGCTCCATCTTTTATGATCCAGTGATTTGTTAGAGGAAGAAGGAAGAATTTCAAAATATAAGGATATAAAACCTTGATCCCCTATTTTGGCCCCACCCTACCTCCAAAGACTTATTTTTATTTTTTTACAATCCTGTGGATCTTGTGAATAAGATTTATCTAAAGATGCAACCTATTTTTGCCTTTTCTTAATTATCTTCCCTTCAAAGAGGGCCAGCATGGTCCTTCATTGAAATAAGTTGGAATCCCTTTATTCAAAGATCCTTTGTACCAAGTTTGGTTTTGATTGGCCCAGTGATTCTTACGAATATGTCAAAAATGTGAAACATTTACAGACAGACAGATGAACAAATGATTCAAAAAAGCTCACTTGAGCTTCAAGTCAGGGAGCTAAAAAGGAAACAGTAAAAATAAGTAAACATATCTTCCCTATATCTCCCTTTATCACCTCAAAATAGTTACAAGATGGGACTTTACAAATGATGAAGAACACACTTACATCTTCTGCCCTCCACACTTTGATCGTCCTGTCCTGGGAGGCGGAGTAAATGAGGTCAGTCCCTCCCCATTTGATACAGGTCACTGACTGCAGGTGCCCCGACAGGGTAATGTGACACTGACTCAGGAGCGTGTCCCAGATCTTTATAGTACCATCCTACAAACAAGGAATGTATACAGTACAGAACATTTGGGGTGTATGAAGTTTCACAGAATTTTTTTTTCATAAAATCAAGATTTATTTTATTGTAATAAATCTGTAAGCCATTTTTTATTTAACAATGATACATAAAATGAAAGAAAATTGAAATAACTTTTGTTCAACTGTGATATACTTTTGAAACAATGTTGTTTTGTAAAAAAAAAAAAAAAAAAAATGGTGATTTGATTCATTTTTAATAAATCGAGAATATTTTTTGCAGATTTTTATCTGTTCAGAATTTTTTAAAAACTTACTTTAGAACTGCTTGCAAGGAATCTGCATTCTGGATCTCTGAAAAATAAAGATAAGCAAATTTTCAATAGAGTTTGATAACAGCGAATCAAATTGTTTTAATTCAGCATAAAACTGTTAATTCATTCTTAGAAAATAAAATGAAGGAATAAAAAAGCCAAAAAGGAAGCATGGATTAAAGAAATTAATACATGTGATGTTTACAAATGACGATCTTACAAATGGAAAGGTTTCCATGACAACCAGGTTATCCACTGTTTATGTCCTGTTACAGTTTTTCCTTTCTGTTGGCCTGAATTTGGGTCCCATATACAAATCTACAACATAGTCAATACTTATGTTTAAAATACACAAACACACAACTTATCAAAACAATATACACAATATACTCAAGGTAAATATATGGAGTTGTTCTTTCAATCCCCCCAAACAAAAAATTAGTTCTCTATTCCACCAAAATGTGAAGCAGTATATCTTAAACAAATACATTTCAATGTTAATCATTCCTCTGCTCACTCATTAAAAATTTGCCTTCATGCTCATGATTTTCTAATTCATAATTAAACTGCACCCATTCCAGCTGGGCAGAATTTGAAAGAAACTGTCTTTTTTCATCAACAATTTCATAAACGAACAAAAATAATACACATGTATCATAATAAGAGTTGTTTCACTTATCGAAGGGTAAAGGAACTTTTCTTTGAAATGAAAAAAGCCAAAAAGTCTTCCAAAGTACCACTTTTTTTCAGTAAAACTTACTTGACTATTTTTACAACCTGAGGCTAGCTTCTTTCCATCAGGTGACCATGCTATGCATAACACCCAGTGTTTATGACCTGTAAGGATGATATCCAGAACTTACTTTATGCAAATGTGAATATAATGATTATATTCAAAGAGTAATTGTATTTAAAAATATTAGTTGAGGTACTTTGATAAATAATTATCCAACCTTTGCAAGTATGGTGAGGTGTTTCTGTCTGTACATCCCAGAAGCGAACAGTTGTATCTCCCGAACCGCTAGCCAAATACCTGAAATATAAAGTAGGATGAAACCAGAAATTTTAATAATAAAATATTGCATTGTGTCCTTTTGACCTATCCAACTTCTTCTAAAATTGTAACCTTTGTAATTATTTGCCAATGTACAGTATATCAATGAATAAATCTTGAGTAATACAAGTAAATAAATGCCTGTAAATACAGGTAAACATTTCCTACCGTCCATCAGGACTGAATGATACAGAAATGACAGCCTCTGCATGTCCAGGGATGGTACTAGTACACCTTGTTACGGCCCTCACTCTAAATATAGCCTGGGGAAGGTAAACTATGTCCAGGACCTGTTCTGTGTTCTCTAGGGCTTTATCATCCAGTGCCTTCACCAGGCTGTCAGTTACTTCAACATCATTAACAAAGAAAGAGTAAGGGATAGGGTCTTCCTGAAATTAGAAAAAAGAAAGATGAATACACTCAGTGAAATGGACGACGTGGCATATATCATGAATCTTTTTACTTTAAATGATAACTTACATTTGTTAACAATGCATTACAGATCATCTGCAGTTTTTCTGTTGTGATGTTTAAAGGTAAATCAAATGCATTTCCTGTAACATCTCCACTTTCACTTTTGAACTGAGCCAAAATTCTCTTCTCATCTGGTTCAGCTTCTTCTGCCATTCTTCAAACAAAAATTTCAATAGCCTATAACCATGCTGAATGACCAAAAAAGCTATATGAAGCAGATATGTTATATTGTTATTTAGCATGCAGAACTGTAGCTCTCTGCTTGAGAAAATTCGGACAGATAAAGCAGAGAGCTACAGATCCAAGCGTTGTAAAAACCGATTTACACCAACAATTTTTTGTCGCTACTTTAGGTATTTATTTCATGTAGTTTAAGCTTTCTCTGGCTTTTAGAATGGTATCCTATAATAATTCATATATTAAACTCCTATATCTAATACTTTGTTTACCTTTTAACGGTCCAAAACAGTCTGAGTCCTGTACATAGTTTTTAATGTCGGTTTAAAAGAATTCCATTTCGACATCAATAACCACGAACAGCCATTTTCTAGCATTGAAAGGTAAGTAAATGATCAGGAATTGAAGTCAAATGTATGGTTAATTATTAAATACCATTTAAAATTATTTTCAAAGCTGGGGAAAGTATAAAATACACGAAAAAATACCCATAGTGAGCAATAAAAAATCGTCGGCATATATCGAAGGTTTTCACAACACTTGGATCTGTAGCTGCAATAATGTAGCCCTCTCCCTTTTTTTTTTTTTTTTTTTTTTTTTTTTTTGGGAGAGGGCTACAACTCCTTAGGATCTCCATAATGGTGCAGCTGCGGGTGTGATTCGCTCCCGCACGGATTTCGGCTTAAATTATCAGTAAATGGCTATTTTATTTACATCTCTTACCTTGACTCCAAATAAGTAGTCATCCAAGACGTAAATCAATGCAAAAATATACAGAACGATCCCTATATCGCTTATTTTTCGTGTATGTCAACATCACAACTCGAATTTATCCGCCATGTTTACTGACCTTGATAGATTGTATTTTGGGACAGCCAATGAGAATTTAGGTTCTATAGGAGCGGATCTTTTTGGAATTCCCTTATTTTAAGCATAAATAACGCTGCTTGCATAAAAATAACACTTGAAATGGTTTTATATACCTATGTTTTTGTGATGAAATTCAGCACAATCATTTTTAAACACCGATAATTGCTTTATTCAGTTGTTCTAAATTTCAAGCGAAAGTTTCATTACGTCACGCGTGAACTGTCATAGCTGCTGAAGTAAACTACCAGGAAACATGCAGAGTTATTTTACAAGTTTTTCGCATTTAACGGGGTCTGTTGTTGACAGTGAATAAAAATTTCGTCTTATTAGAAGTAAGTTAAATGTAAAAATAATTTATTTTGCCTGCAGTCGCTCCTATTAAAAAAAAATATTTGCACCATTACGGAGATGCTATGGAATTGTAGCCCTCTCCATAAAACATCAGATTAAAAAAAATCGGAGAGGGCTACATTATTGCAGCTATTGGATCTGTAGCTCTCTGCTTTATCTGTCCGAATTTTATCAAGCAGAGAGCTACAGTTCTGCAGCTAATTGTTATTCTGACAGTTATTTTGTTACTGTTTTCATGTTGAAGGATAGGTCCATCTCTATAAAAAAATCCTGTAAACATATTACGTACAGCAATGTATTCTATTTAGCGATTTTAGTGGAACGCAGAGTCCACTAAATCAAGTACACCACTAAATGTCTTGTATATCATACGTTACATCTAGCACATTCATATAATGCTAAATCAAATTTACGCTAACTTGTTTAAAAATTAATTTTCGCCAAATATCATGCACACCAATTGTAATACAATACATTTAGAATACTTAGATAGTTTAAAGTTATATAATTAAAAATTTAATTACAATGATACTTAGTTCATATTTCAATGAGGTTTCATTACTCAGAGGATAAATTTGAAGAAAAAAAGGAGAATTAACGATAAGTGCAGTTTTTTAAACTCTTTAGCAGGAGAAACCGAATTTCCTCGATATTTAATTGTACCGTGAGCCAAACAGAATTAGAAACAACATAGAATAAACTTTTTAACTGTCATATATTAAAAGAAATTGTTTTAAAATCAAAGAGGACAGTTACATTTGATTATATCAGCACTTTTTCCACAAAATTTCTGGACAGCAGAGTTTCCAGCGGTTTAGAAATGATGGAAAAACATGTGGTTCCGGTTGCCAATTATATTAATGCATACTTTGAATCAGTCGGTATGTAAAAGATATTTTTCAATGGAATGATAACAAAATGAAATAATTATTCTGAAATAGTTTAAAGTTAGCCTCTCTTACTTTTATTTTCTTTTATTTGAAACAACTTAAAATTTTAGAGGGGAGAATGATTTCGGGCACATGTAAGAATATTCGTTGTTCGAATTAATTAACTTTAACCGAAAATGTCACTTGGTAGCTCACTGGTTTCTCTTGCTTCTACACCGTTTACTTGCTTATGTAGAAGTTATGCTGTGCATTCAACTCATAAAATAGCTGGTATGTGTTTTTATGAAATGAAAAATTCAACTATGATTTTTTCGAGTTGATGCTGAACGTAGGATCTTTCTAAATGCTATAGAGGAAATTCGAAATTTTGTAAAGGCTAAAGCACTTGATAAAACTACATATTTTTATGTAAATATCTCATTTTTTGTTGTGATAAGGTCTTCTGCCAATATGGAGCTAGGTTAGATGTATCATAAAAAAAGAAGTTAATATTTTTGGTATGATATATATGTTCTGACTTGTCTACTGAATAAATGTTTTGACTGTGAGAGACAGCACAGTGCAAGGCATACATCATTTATTGTGTTTAGCAATGAGAAAAATCTTTAGACAACTAACTGCTGACAAATAAATAATCCATTCACTTGTGTATTTTAAAGATTGAGAAAGTACATGTACTCCCATATAATGTTCAAGGCTTTAAAAAAAAGAATTCTAGATCCCTATTTTGATCATGGATGATGAAAGATGAGATCTATATTGGGTATCCGATGATGCCTACATCAAAGTCTGACCAAAATAAGGATGAATATTTACATATGTTAGGACGAGGGATAAAATTGTTGCCCAATACCATACACTTCAGTGGCTTAGGTGGATAAGGTATTGTTCAAAATTAAATTAACATACAACTAAGATATTAGGTCACTGAGATGAAATTCTCTAGGAACAAGTTTTAAGGACTTACATATAACTAACTTTGTCATGTAATTGAATGTGTAAGACACTGGGGTTCATTTCTTGTTTTTCAGCTCGTACCCTATCTTTGTCAGCAGCTCATTACTCAGAAGACAATAAAGACTACAAGATAAACCCTGAATTCATCAACAGAAATGATAGGTATGACAGAAATTATTATTGCTTTTGTTAGATACCGTATAAGTGAAAATTTTAGTGATAGGCAAATTTGGTGATTTGTCCTTAAAAATAAGAAATTTTATTTTTAGCAAGAAGTAATTTTAACGATATTAAAAAAAACTCACTAAAGAAGCCATTGCAACTGAAACGCAATTAACTTTTAGTGATATTCAATTTTAGCGATCTCAGCACCTTCATTAATAATGCCAAAATTAAATCCTTGCTAAGAATTCTGCTTATACGGTAGATTAATGAGGAACCATCACTCAAGACAAACTTCAGGTGATTCCCTAGTGATACTTGCACTTTTTTCGGGGGCTTAAAGTTGAAAAACTGCAATTTCTACTTTGCTTAGCTTTTAAACACCCAATTTTATGTTAACGCCCCCAAAATCTACCTGATTCAAGATCAATAATTTACCGCCTGTCAATCATTAAAAAAACAAAAGCTTCTGATTTGATTGACAGGTCAGCTACCTGTGCTTCTTGATAATCTGAGTTTGCATGTTTTGAGAACAATTACCTGGTCACGCGCCAAACGCTTTCATGTACCCGCATAGTATACACGCGGGTTAGAATATGTTTGAATTTTATTTTAAAAAATAATTGAAAGTAGATTATTAAAACATTGACATAATAAAATATTTCTTTTCTATCTTTACTGCTGTTTGTTTCTTGTAAGTGTTATATCGTCCACGTTATCTTTAGAAAAAAAAGACCGCGTCCACAGAAACTGGCTCTATTTGCCGTAATTAGAAGTCCATCGATTTAAATTATTTTTTAAGAAATGGGATATAAGAAAAATATTCAGCACTAATAAACGGCATAGCAAAGTTTTTAAAAGATGTTTTATTTTGTACTATGGCTATACAATCCGCACGATGTTGTACAGAAATTGATGTCAGAATTAATGCTCGAATTTCCTCTAGCGTCTGTATATATACGTAATGAAAATGTGAAGATTAATAGTGATCAATTCTGAAAAGAAATCTTTCTAACAATAAAATTTTGTAAACACACGAAGAATAAAAAATATGGAATATTTTGGACAACATTATTGGCCATAAAAAAAACATTCCGATCGTGGTAAATGCATGTTCGCATGCACGACGAATAGGTGGAATCATAATTTTTTTATTTCAATATTCAGACTTTTTTAATCAAGTGATTTCTTTTATTGAAGATTAAAATAGATAATTGTTATTGATTTGTAGTTTTTACTCGTGATTTTTTGTTTTATGTAAGAAAAACATTTTGTAAAACGACATGTATCTTATTATTTTTTTTTTTTTTGCCTTCAAAACATTACCATGATAATGATGAATGCGTTTAGTTTACAAATAAATTTCATATATTAAAATAATTATTTTACGTAGTTTCACTCAAAGCCAGACACAAAACACATAATGTTGACCCAGATTACCAAACACAGACTTCCTGTGTAATGCTACGCATACCCAGATTTTTGACATCTTGGGTATTGGGGGTCTCCAGGTAAATAACACCACTGTTACTTTGACCACTCCCCCTCCTCAGGTAACCGTACGGTAAAAAAATTGGGTCTTTAAAGGTATGTCAGGTAAAGATAATCGGAAGTTATAATGAATATTCCAATAATTGTAATTTTAAAATGTATACATGAATATAAATTATAAATTTCTGGGAAACTATTTCTCGATGAAAATGTAATAAAAAGGGATACATAGTTTAAAGCGTTATAGCCCTTTGTACATGGTTTATTATTATTGTATTATATACATGAAGTTTTTTTTTTATTCTTTGATTAGAAAATATTTTAGCTACACCTATTTAAAAAAAAATCTTTTTAAATTTAAATATTTATGTGGATGTATTATTGGACATGAGCTTATTAAATTTTTTAAGGGATTTGCAAAAATGTATAACACATCACACGAGAGTGGGATTAACTTAGTGAGGCTGCATTTACAAATTCAGTCATGTACACAATTTTCCTCCAGGTGCCTAGAGTATATGAATGTTTCTCCCAGACGAAAAGGATGGAGATTTCAAAGACCTTCACGAAACTTTTATTACAAGTAATAGTATAACTAGATTTACTCTAATGAACAGTCTTATAATTTATCTATTAAATGGGTACTTGATAAGAGAAATTTAAATTTTTTGTGAATACAGTGTATAATAATTATAAAGAAAAAGAGGATATTTTAATATTTTAATTTTAAGCAAAAGTTTTAAGTTAGAGCCTTTGGCCCAGTTTTTTCATCCTGTGTAATTGAATTACCTGTAATGACCATTTTTGAATTAAGATTGTGGAAATTACTGGTATATATATTTGTAGACTGCATATTAATCCTACCTCCAACAAAGTAGAGGTGTACCTAGAACATTCGTCAGGGAGGAAGGTCGTCTATGCTTCATCTTCAGAGTGGGCCATAAGGCAGTTTTTATACAGGTACATGTACTGTTGATTAATTTGATTCTGTTCATTGAAAAATATGATGAAGTTAAGTTTTATCCTAATGAATATAATTAGTTAATAAATTGAATTTAATTTATTACTCTCAAATGTTTATGATAAAAGCTATGAAGGAATTGTGTCAAAGCTGAATGAATACATTTGATTAAAACAGCTGATCTAGTAGAAGCTATATTTAGACTGTATGTAATAGAAATCTCCTTATTTTGTGTTATATAGTGCTAGAGATGTGTCAGCAGCTGTCAATACAGGTCGTGTGTTTGCCGATCGCTGTCAGAAAGCCGGCATTGTCAATGTGTATTATGACCCAGTCTCAGAAGGTCATGGAGGGGATAAGGTACGTCCATGCATGAGAGTTTGGTTTGACTTATTATACCCCCGCAAACGAAGTTTAGGGGGGTATATTGGAATCACCATGTCCGTCTGTCCGTCTGTCCGTCTGTCTGTCTGTCTGTAGACAAGATTTTGTCCGGACCGTTTCTCAGAAACTGTTGGATGGATTTGTCTGAAAATTTATACACTTATTATTCACCATATGAAGGTGTGCACCTGGGATTTTCATCATGATTGGGTGATTTTTCTGCATTTTACAGGCGTTTTTTCTTTTTTATTTTGTGATTTTGTTTGGCTCATAACTAGAAAACTATTAGACTTACAATCATCAAACTTGGACAATTTATGCATCTTGGGTAGACGGTGTGTCACAACCTATTTCAAGGTCACTGTGACCTTTAATTTAAGTGATTTTTTTTAAAAAACTAAGTCTTTAAAATTTTAAATTTCATAATCCTAAAAAATGTAAAAATATAGTTGTATCCTTATTGAAAAATGCTAAATTAAGTAAAAACTTATTTTTTATCATGTACTTTACAGCAAATTCTGGTCAAGGAGAATTTTTGATAGCAGAAATGTGCATGTCAAATTAGAGAGAAATTAATGAGTTCATTGTCGGGAATTAACTGGCAAGAGCATCTCTAGATCTAATCTTAATTTATCTCTTGGGAGTTGGGCAAAAAGAAATGGCCTTATAGTTGTTTGTGTTAATTAAGAGTTCTTGATGGCTGTAGTGCAGATAAAGATCTTTCAATTTGTGTTATGTAATTAAAACAAATTGATATTTTAGTGTATGATTAAAACTGAATTTGTATTGTATAATATAATTAAAATTAATTTTACATGTGTTCATTGAAAAAAAATTACATTTCAATTTTTATATATTTGCAACAAATTGCAGTCATGTCTCACTTAGAATTTTATAGTCTAAAGAATAATTAATTTTTATACGCCCGTCTTAAGACGGGACGTATTATGTTATAGGCTTCGTGTCCGTCTGTCTGTTAGCTTTTTCGTTTCCGTCTCATAACTTTAATACTACTAGGCCTAGGATTATGAAACTTTGTCATCTGATGCATCTTGGGTAGAAGGTGTGTCGCGCACAAAAAGTAGGTCACTCTGACCTTTAATTAAGAAGTTATAGCCAAATATGGAAAAATCCTTTCAGGCCCATAACTAGAAAACCATAAGACCTACAATCATCAAACTTGGCCAGTTTATGCATCTCAGGTAGAAGGTGTGTCGCGACCTATTTCAAGGTCACTGTGACCTTTAATTTAAGTGATTTTTAAAAAAAAAATGTGTCTTTTTACTATTCATTTACACATCCCAAATAATGTAAGAGTCTTGCACTGTTCTTATTTAAAAAGCGTTAAATCAAGAAAATACTTATTAGGGCCCCGCAAGGATTTGCGGGTGCCCTATAGTAATCACTCTGTCTGTCCGTCTGTCTGTCTGTCTGTCTTCCGTCCACAAAATTTCTGTTTTTTCCTAATAACTTTTTTTATAGTTGCCCAATCAAGTTCAAATTTGGTATGGTAGTTCAGTACACAGAAATACATATTTTGATGCTAAGTTTGGTTCTCAATGTCTTCTGGTTTGGAGCTGGGGTGGTGGGGTAGATTCCTTAACTATGCATAAGAATGAATGGGCAACTTTTTTTTTATGGTTGCCCAATCAAGTTCAAATTTGGTATGGTAGTTCAGTAGGCAGAAATACATATTTTGATGCTAAGTTTGGTTCTCTGTGTCCCCTGGTTTGGAGCTGGGGTGGTGGGGTAGATTCCTTAACTTTAGAATGCATTGGCAAAGAGAGATAACTGCTGAAGATGTTCCCATTGTAAAATGAATGCTGGCTATGAGTCCTTTGGGATTAATTAGGTTTCCTCCTGAAGAAAATCCAGAGCATTATCTTTATCTGTCACATTGAGATGAATTACCACCTCTGTCTGCAAATGAAGTTTGTTTTGAAGTTAAGTCAATTTGGAATGCTATGAACACTGTGAAATGTGGATTTAGATATAAATTTTTAATAATTTATTTTTGTTTAATAGTTATGATTTCATTGAATTCTAAAGACAAGAAATAGATTAAAGAAGATTTTTTTAAATTACTTTTTTCAATTTACGTTAATTAATTTTTAAGGTAGTTTTATAAAAAACCCATTCTATCATTAATACTGAAAAAGTTCCTCCTGAAGAAAATCCAGAGCATTATCTTTATCTGTCACATTGAGATGAATTACCACCTCTGTCTGCAAATGAAGTTTGTTTTGAAGTTAAGTCAATTTGGAATGCTATGAACACTGTGAAATGTGGATTTAGATATAAATTTTTAATAATTTATTTTTGTTTAATAGTTATGATTTCATTGAATTCTAAAGACAAGAAATAGATTAAAGAAGATTTTTTTAAATTACTTTTTTCAATTTATGTTAATTAATTTTTAAGGTAGTTTTATAAAAACCCCATTCTATCATTAATACTGAAAAAGTTCTTATTGTAACTTTAGAAGAAAATGATGACAGAGGTACAATTAATCCTTTGGGATCAATTATCTAGCCTGCTGCAGAAAATTTAGTAGGCTTTTCTTTATCTTTAAGATTAATGAAAACCTTTGTCTGCAACTGCTGTTTGTTTGAAGTTAAGGTCAAGCCTTCATGATATTTGCATTCATTGAAGGCTGGCATTCTACATAACACAAGCTTCATAATTGTTTAATACATTCAATGTTAAATTGTTCTTTACTGCCTAATGTAACTACAAGGATATTATTTTCAGGTTTTTGAATATCAGGAATTATCTTGAAATTTTAAGAATACAATTGCTGTTGCTTATTCTTCGTACATTTTTTAATTATTCCGTTATCTGCACCCTTTTAATTCTACCCCATGGCGGGGCCCTTGCTGACTGGTCAGTTTTCTAGTTTTTTCTAAGCATATACTTGACAGCAATGTATAACAAATATAATGTATGTCAGAGAAAGCCTGCCTCTCCCATGAGTGTAATTATCAAGCACTGGTCAAGAAGAATTTTGATAACAGAAAATTGCATGTCAAATTAGAGAGAAATTAATGGGTTTTGAAAGCAAGGAGCCAACTGACAGAGCATTGCTGTTATGTATATCCCTTGAGTATTGGGCAAATGGGTAAGCCTGTTTGATTAAAAATAGCTTTTGTTGACTAGCTTAAGTTTTAAAATGAATTTGATGAAAAGTAATTAAAACTAATTTGATTTGCATAATAGACTAATCTGATATTATGTAATATTATTAATTTAAAAACTAATTTTATGGGGTGGGATGGAATCAGCATGTCCATATGAATTACATATTAAAACCTGTCGGACATTAAATCTCAACCAAAAAAAAAAAATCTTTGAGCATTTTATATGTTTTTTTAAAAAAAAAATTATAATAGATAGTGCAAACCCATTCATCTCTTGGTAGTAATGAGTAGACAAGCATTCAGTTAAAGATTAATTAATGAGTTCAATGTTGGAAGGCTAGCTGTCTCAGTCGCTCTGATTAAGCTGTACCCTTTGGGGATTAGACAAAGGAACTGTTGGTCATTTGATGGCCAGCCTTTTCTTTTCAAAATTAATTTGGTATAGATTAAGGGTCCTCCACACACCCACAGCTTTTGTTCTCATATTATTGAGCATTACTTTTAACAAGCACATCAACCTTTAAAAACTGTCCAGGAATTAAAATGTATTTTATACTGATTTTTTAAAATAATCATTTCACAAGTTTCAAGAATTTTTTCCCACGGCGTTTTCATACCTAGCACAAAAAATTTTGTCTTACCCTTTCGTATATTTCTAAGCTCACAGAATAACCATAAAAACTTAATTTTATCGATCAACACATTTTTTACAGAAATTTATTTTATTTATAAAAAGTATATAAAACTGATTTTCTCTGAAATACATCACGAGAAAAATCAACAAGGACTCCTTTTGTAGAGAAGAAACATTAATGAATTAGATTACATCAAAAAATTGAATTAAAATTAAATGCACTGATGTAGAAAAAACATTTTCAAAATCTCTGGTATCAAAGTTCCTTTTTGGAGTTATCTTTCCTGTTGCTCGGGACTCAAAAACTTTGGCAAGTCTCCGCTTACGTCACCATAGGCCTACTATATTTAGTAATATACTGGCCACTGAACTGGACAAAAATAAAAGAGGAAAACTAGAAACGCACACTATTTTATCAGTATTTATAAACACATAATGAGATAATGTATAATTGAAATGTACAAATTAGTGTGCCGAAATTTCAACATGTTCAACTATCAAAAAAAGACTCGGTTGATTAGCCTGAAAGTGTAAATAACCTAGATACGTTTCTCGTCATACCCACCGGTACCTGTTGTCTAGGAATTATCTTTATTAATATAACCCAAGACGTCTGTTGTTCTTTTATTTAAAAAAAAAATACCGCAATCCTTTTCATCGGTCACTCCGTGATCATCATGCCATGTGTTCATTGTTTACAAACGGTGGTAGGACAATTCGTTCGTGTATTTTCTCAATAAAAGCGGAAGTAAAAGTATTTTTTCTCTATATACGTCACAGGTCACATGGTGTGGAGGACCCTTAAGTTGTTAAGACTAATTTGATGTGGGCATTTGACAAGGTCTAACACAACCAGCACAGAAATCTATCGGTGATGTAATATTTATTATAATTGATGCTTACATCACAGGGGATGGATAAATATTTTAAGGAATGGAAAAATCATCAAAATCTTAGAATCAAGGTTGATGTGATTTTCTTGCACCTAAACTGTTCAAGAAAATTGTGTAATATTTTGACGGGCGTATCATGCTGTGGCACGGCACTTTATTTTTTATTAGACTGTAGCATTTCAATTATTTCATAAAATATGCAATAAACAATTTAAAGCTGCAGATGAATATTTGTTAAGCTCTAACACAGCCAGTTTAGAATTATATGATGTATTATTTTTTTTAATTAATCCCTACACTGTAAGTCTCTTAGAGATGTATGTACAATATTTTAAACATGATAAGAAATGGAAATTAGATCATTGAAATCTGTGTCAATCTGTTAATCAAGATTACTTAATTTTCTTGCACCCTAACCAATTTATGATTATCGAACAATATTTGATGGGCGTATCATGCGGTGGCAAGGCACTTTATTAGACAA
>NW_026930690.1:0-7500 GCF_032062105.1 Saccostrea cuccullata | reverse complement strand
CACCTGGTATACACGTACCTATGAAGTCACATGTTTATTGTTCTCCTGACCAGGTGTCAAACTGTAAAACCTTCGAATTCGCATAGAATATACAAGAAATATACAGTTCTTTTGTCATGTCCAGGAAAGGTGTGAAAAGTACAAGAGGTCTTTCAATTTGCAATGAGGTAAACTTGTTTGGAGGAGATAGGGAACTTAATTCACAATTACTTTGAACCAGATTTTGGTCTACATTGCATGTACATATTTTTCACAATTTCCCCCCTTGGAATAAAGGTTTTGAATAAGAAATTAAAAAAAATATATTGATTCATTTGTTAAATTTATAAAGTATGTGACCCCCTTCCTTACTACAGCATGTAACACTGGCACTTGATGTTTTAAACCTATTTTCATAAATAAAAAATCCACTATGTATTATACAAAGTAACTGGAATATTTTTATAAAAATTAATAAAGTTTAAAACATCAACCACCTATGGCATGAAAATAACATTTTATTACAATTAAGTTTTACAAAAAAATATATACATATAATATGATGTGGCATTCTTCCTTAAGCCAGAACATGTAAAAAAAAAAAAAAAAAAAACAAGAGCGAGCGATGTTCATGTGATATGCATATCAGTATTATGTCCACCAATAATGACAGTTTACAAACATAAGAATTAAATTTAAGTTATTAATAACACCCAAAAAAAGGGAAAAAATTGCTTATTTTTTTAAGACTTATATGAAAACTTAATTAAATTTTGGTGGGATTTGATGGGTTTATATTGTTAGAACTTTATACAATATTAGATATTTATATCAGTGACTCAATGTCTCCTTCTCCACTTTTTTCTTTGTGACAGGAAACAAGAACTTATAAATATAGCCAAACAAAACATAGAGAGAAAGAGAGGAAAATTATTTTTTTATTAAGATATCCAACCAACCTCAAATAAGACTGTGTTTTAGAAAATGTTTTAGCTAGGTTTCAAAATACTGAGAAAGAAATGAATAAAAACTGCTAAAAATCTAGAGGTACTGTGAGCAATGAGCTCACTAGTCTAAATGATACCCCCCTCCCCATATGAATTAAATGGCTGTGTCCATGTTTTCCTCTGGAAAATCCAAAATATATGTCAGATCAAAAAGTGAAATAAGAGGTGCACAATGGGAATATGTAATAAAGATTCTGTGAAAGTTTCATTAAATTTCCTACAGTGGTATGAGAGGAGTTAAAAAGGATAAGAGATGGGTACCCCAAAGCGTAACAGATGGAAGAACTGACGGAAATACCGATTACTATATACCCTCCCGCTTTTCAAGCGGGGGGGGGGGGTATAATAAACATAATCCCCATATTGGAAAGTAAATGGACATATTCATGTAAGATTTTTAACTTTCAAAATTCTAAAACTAAGCATTAATGTAAAGCAATGGGAGGTTAGTTTGGTTTCAGACACCATTTTGGCATCCACAGTTACATCTGGGGATTTTCTAAAGGCCATGACCTAGATCTAAACAAATGCACAGATCCTGTGACGCCGTATATGGTATACGGCACGGCTTTTTTGACACGGGTTTCCAAAATCATTTTCACATTTCCCTGCCGGTGGCCGTAGACGTAGTGGTAATTGGAGACAATCTGTAGTGTGAGCGATGCCCCAAGATATGGGTCCACATCAGCCTAGTAGACCTTAATTAACACTTTACAACTTACAAAATTGTTATGCAAAATAAACTGAATCCTCACGTCATAGAAATATTACGTTACCATTTCCCCGCAAGCACTTTCTAGCAGGGTACAAGTTTCTCTTAAGTTTAGCGTAAATAATGTCATGACGTAATATTATAATTAGAAAATAATGTTTCATATTTTATGAGATTAAGCAAGTATGAAATAGTTGGAATTTGGCAATAAATTGAAGATTTAATGAACTGTTTAAAGTGCGTGAAAATGCGTGATTGCGGGGAAACGGTAAATGCGTGATTTTGCGTCAGAAATAGGAAATGGTATATGCGTTAAAATGCGTGACTGCGGGGAAGGGGGTTAAAGTATCAGTCACATTATCCAGCGATGGGGTATACTATGGGCAACCAATGCGTTTTTTGATAAAAATGGTGTGGTTGCCGGCCGAACTTACAAAAGCCCAGCTTTGAATTGCTAATCTTAAAATGATGTTTTAGGGTAACCGGTCAATGTACAAATGTATATTACATTGCTCATACATTGGTTAGTCTGTCGTCTATGGGTCAATGTTTGTTTGAACATGGACCAATGATTGGCTGCAATGTCTGTTGCCTACCACTCAACCCCCAACGACAACAGATTCAATGGACACTTGATCGGCCATACATCAGCCAATCTTTGCATTTAAGATGTGTTAATGATGGATTGCCGAAGAGGAAGTATGTGGGGCATTGGTGGAGACATTAACTACAACTTACCAGTATTTTCTACCGATGACCCCCATCGCTTCACCTAATGACATGGGTTTCTCATAGTATACCTTATCACTGGATAATGTGACCAAAAGGGCTGGGCAATAATATCGATATTTAAGTAATTAAGCATATTTCAACTTATGTTATACGATATAACATAACTTGGGGCAGTTTACGCTTTATAAACTGTGAAGTGGCCAGGTTTATAAAAAAGCATAAAATGCCCAAGTTATGTTATATCGTATAACATAAGTTGAAATAAGCTTCATTCCTTATAATTTAATTTCAATGTAGATAATGAGACAATTTTTTCCATTAATTTCCTTCGGAAAAAGGCTTCAAATATCGCATATTTTAAAGTTAACGTCAAGCGGAGTAATACATTTTTGACGTAACTCATTGTGACGTAGGCAAGTTATGTTATATAAAATGTATAAAACCGTTAAACCGATCAAATGACGTGTTACACTAGAATTAATTTATTTCAATATATTGCAATACAATGACAAAAATATCGTATCGCTATACGATTTTGTAATATTGATGCTTAGATTAAGGAATTTTGTCATTAAATGTAAAAATGGACTTATGAAAGTTTGTTATTAAGGTCAAGATCTAGTAAATGAAGGGTGCCTACAGATTTATCAAATTCAAGAAATGAATTCCTTTAATGATGCTTTATAACTTTAGCTTGGTCAAAAAAGGTGTTTCGGGGCATAATTTGTACGAAAATAAGATGAAAAACCATATTTTAAACTGTCATTTTCAATGAAAAATTAAGAAAATTAGTCATGAATATGGGAGTTTTTTCCATATCACACAAACAAAATGTATCCAGATTGCCTACAGTCTTTCAGAAAACGGTAATTTGTATGTTCTTGGTCTCTTCTTTTAAATAATGTTAAATTTAATATAGGTATCCGGACTACTTTTCAGGTGATTTCAAATTGAATTCCATGAAAATACTTTATTTTCTACATAATTCTATTAGAGCCGTAAAGTACGGGAAAAAGAAAGTTGAAAGTGATTATGACGTCATAATGGATCAAGCAGCAAATAATTAGTTTAACTAAGTTTCATTTATGGTCAAGATCTAGTAAATAACTTTAGACTAATTTTTTGGTGCTAGATCCATTATGACGTCATAATCAATTTTTCCCGTACTTTACGGCTTTAGCAGAATTATGTAGAAAATAGGTTATTTTCATGACATTCAATTTGAAATCATATGAAAAGTAAACCGGATACCTATATTAAATTGTATATTGGTTTAAAGAAGAGGCCATGAACATACTAATTACCGTTTTCTGAGAGACTGTAGGCAATCTGGATACATTTTCTTTGTCGAATATGAAAAAAACTCGCATATTCATGACTGATTTTCCTAATTTTTCATTGAAAATGACAGTTTAAAATACAGTTTTTCATCTTGTTTACCTACAAATTATGCCCCGAAACACCTTATTTGACCAAGCTAAAGTTGTAAAGCATCAATAAAGGAATTTATTTCTCAAGTTTGATAAATCTGTAGGCACCTTTCATTTACTAGATCTTGACCTTAAGCCAAACAGTAAGACAGAAGTTGTTTTGTGGGAACATTCCAGAGCTTATCATAGTTATGTACATTCTGCATGTAAATTAAAGTAAATATAATAAGAAAATTCCATATAAATTACATTGAAAATATTGCAATATGCAATACAGTAAAAAATATCGCAATATATCGGAATATGAAATCCCGGGCCAAGTACACCTTTTTTGTTAACTGAACCCAATGCCAACTGAGTTGCTGGTGTAAAGGCGAAAAATGACTTTCAAAGAATAATGATTGGGAGTCAATTTTCAAGTGATTCAAAAATTCCAATCTCCTAAAACCTTGTATCCATTAATTTTAATTTTAACTTAGAAAATTTCAGCCCTCTAAACCCTTGTATCCATTTCTTATAGTGTTGTAACGTGCTGTACCCATGTGTACCCTTTGTACCCAATGTACCCTGAGCATCCCCTTCATTATTTTTAATTTTAACTTAGAGAATTTCAGCGTTCTAAACTCTTGTATCCATTTCTTTCAATGTTGTAACCTGCTGTACCCATGTGTACCCTTTGTACCCACTGTACCCTGAGCTTCCCCTTCATTATTTTTAATTTTAACTTAGAAAATTTCAGCCTTCTAAACCCTTGTATCCATTTCTTATAGTGTTGTAACCTGCTGTACCCATGTGTACTCTTTGTACCCACTGTACCCTGAGCATCCCCTTAATTTTAACCTAGAAAACTTCAGCCTTCTAACATGTCTAAACCCTTGTATCCATTTCTTATAGTGTTGTAACGTGCTGTACCCATGTGTACCCTTTGTACCCACTGTACCCTGAGCATCCCCTTCATTATTTTTAATTTTAACTTAGAGAATTTCAGCCTTCTAAACTCTTGTATCCATTTCTTTCAATGTTGTAACCTGCTGTACCCATGTGTACCCTTTGTACCCACTGTACCCTGAGCATCCCCTTCATTATTTTTAATTTTAACTTAGAAAACTTCAGCCTTCTTAACCCTTGTATCCATTTCTTTCAATGTTGTAACCTGCTGTACCCATGTGTACCCTTTGTACCCACTGTACCCTGAGCATCGGCTCCATTATTTTTAATTTTAACTTAGAAAATTTCAGCCTTCTAAACTCTTGTATCCATTTCTTTCAATGTTGTAACCTGCTGTACCCATGTGTACCCTTTGTACCCACTGCACCCCGAGCATCAACTCCATTATTTTAATTTTAACTTAGAAAATTTCAGCCTTCTAAACCCTTGTATCCATTTCTTATAGTGTTGTAACCTGCTGTACCCATGTGTACCCATTGTACCCACTGTACCCTGGGCATCCCCTTCATTATTTTTAATTTTAACTTAGAAAATTTCAGCCTTCTAAACCCTTGTATCCATTTCTTATAGTGTTGTAACCTGCTGTACCCATGTGTACCCTTTGTACCCACTGTACCCTGAGCATCCCCTTCATTATTTTTAATTTTAACTTAGAAAATTTCAGCCTTCTAAACCCTTGTATCCATTTCTTACGGTGTTGTAACCTGCTGTACCCATGTGTACCCTTTGTACCTGTTGTGGAAAGAATAGAAAAGCGTCTTGATCGTATAGTGGTTTATTTTAGACTCTGTTATTAACTATAGAAACATAACCTACAGTATTGTGACGTAACAATAACGTTAACGTACGTTACATAAACCCGCGGATAATCCGTGACACTCCGGGCACCGAAATGAATATTATACTAGAATATTAAAAAGTTCAAATCAAATTAACAGTTCATTGAAATTTAAAATAAAAACAAGTTCATAATCACTTAATTAAGAGGTCCATTCACGGATTCTTTCTTTGGCTTTTGTTTTTGACGCTCGATCCTCTTCTGTTCCGACACTTTATCTGCCAGGTTTTGTATCAGAGTCTCAGTTCCGGGGTGTTTGTGACGTAGTTCTGTGTTAGCTTTCTCCAGCTCCATGTTTCGAGTCCGTAGATTGGCATTTTGTTTATTATCTCTGCCATGTCCCTGAGATTCTTTTTCTGTGACTTTTCTTTTTCCTTCTCCTCAGCCTCTGTGCGTTTTTTTTTTTTTTTTTTTCTTAATTTTGCAATCCAATTCGTACATATACTTATCTGTGTTTGTGATTTCTTCTTCTATGTCCTCTTCAGATAATGCGTCTAATATGCGTTCATTTAGTTCTTGTAGAGTTTGTCTTTTTTGCGTTAGGGACTTTCTAATTATTTCGATTTCCTCCGTTACTTCACTGGCTGTATTTTCTTTCAAGTCCAAAAATCGTCCGAAAAGTTTCGTCACCGCTGATCTGTTACCGGCCCAATAGAAATGCGTCTTGATCGTGTAGTGGTTTATTTAGACTCTGTTATTAACTATAGAAACATAACGTACAGTATTGTGACGTAACAATAACGTTAACGTACGTTACATAAACCCGCGGATAATCCGTGACAGTACCCACTGTACCCTGAGCATCGGCTCCATTATTTTTAATTTTAACTTATAAAATTTCAGTCTTCTAAACCCTTGTATCCATTTCTTATAGTGTTGTAACCTGCTGTACCCATGTGTACCCTTTGACTGTACCCACTGTACCCTGAGCATCGGCTACATTATTTTTAATTTTACTTATATAGATGTTACAGTCTTCCTTCCACTGGGAAGCATCTACTTTCGTTTTCAGTAGGAATAAATAGTGTACCCTTTTTGTAACCTTTTTTCCATACATTTCATAAGGGTGTACCCTAGGGTACAAAAGTATCACCTAAAAACGCAGTACCAATTTCTTGCCATATCTACTAAACAGAGCTGATGGCAATGATTGGATGATATCATGACCTTTGACCTTCCGAATATTTTTCTCTTAACTTCAGACCAGACTTTGGATCTACTCAATATTCAAGGGCATTGTAGTCAAAATTGAATTGAAACTTTCTGGAAAGTTTAACTGATATTAATGTCATGAACCTACCGGTAAGAAATCATAAACTCTATCGACAAGAAGAAGAAGAATAACCTCTGTATTTGCTAAAATTTCTGAACAAATAAACGGAGATAAAAAAAAAAATACATAGTTCTTATGGCAAAGATTATTACTTCGTATGTCATTAATTACATGTACATTAATTTCTTGATGTATTCGTTATTTTGCTGTCAGACATTTTATTTATGAGCGCATTTGATATGGAACCCCCTCCCCCAAAAAATGAATTTAAAAAGCTGGATAGACTTAGCTTTGAAAAATAGTACCATAGCTTCAGTTTCAAACCCATACTTTTTAGGCCCCTCTTTCAAACCTGCAGACATTAATTGCCTCCACGTACTATTCTTGGGGGGGGGTCGTATTATTGCTAGTAATTGCACTCTTATTGCATAATCCATGTAGTGTCAATTCTCCTGGGTTACTTTTCCTTCATATAACGCAACCATCCTAGCAATGCCAGGGGTCATGAATCCAATTTGACGGCAACCTGTTGACTCAGGATCCCTGAAATTGCGAGGATGATAGCGTAACGTAATATCAGG